>NW_026869996.1:5882420-5946151 GCF_020882245.1 Rhopalosiphum padi | reverse complement strand
TTTAACGTTCTAGGGGTAAAATATATCAATTTCCGCTCAGATTTAATAATTGACCCTTTTCCCAATACAATTAAATAAAAAAAATTTTCACTTTAAAACTAAAGAGTTTTTTTAAATATATTAAATTACAATTTTTAAATATTAGATTTAAGTTAATAACCCCATAGGTACACCAGAAAACGTAATTTAACGTTCTAGGGGTAAAATATTTCAATTTCCGCTCAGATTTAAAAATTCACCATCTTCCCACTTTAGTTAAATAAATGAAATTTTCACTTAAAATCTGCATGGTTTTATTAAATATACTTAAATACAATTTTTATATTTTAGATTTAAGTTAATAACCCCATAGGTACACCAGAAAACGTAATTTAACGTTCTTGGGGTAAAATATTTCAATTTCTGCTCAGATTTAAAAATTGACCATCTTCCCACTATAGTTAAATAAATGAAATTTTCACTTAAAATCTGCATGGTTTTATTAAATATACTTAAATACAATTTTTATATGTTAGATTTAAGTTAATAACCCCATTGGTACACCAGAAAACGTAATTTAACGTTCTAGGGGTAAAATATATCAATTTCCGCTCAGATTTAAAAATTCACCATCTTCCCACTTTAGTTAAATAAATGAAATTTTCACTTAAAATCTGCATGGTTTTATTAAATATACTTAAATACAATTTTTATATGTTAGATTTAAGTTAATAACCCCATAGGTACACCAGAAAACGTAATTTAACGTTCTTGGAGTAAAATATTTCAATTTCCGCTCAGATTTAAAAATTGACCATCTTCCCACTATAGTTAAATAAATGAAATTTTCACTTAAAATCTGCATGGATTTATTAAATATACTTAAATACAATTTTTATATGTTAGATTTAAGTTAATAACCCCATAGGTACACCAGAAAACGTAATTTAACGTTCTAGGGGTAAAATATATCAATTTCCGCTCAGATTTAATAATTGACCCTTTTCCCACTACAATTAAATAAAAAAAATTTTCACTTTAAAACTAAAGAGTTTTTTTAAATATATTAAATTACAATTTTTATATGTTAGATTTAAGTTAATAACCCCATAGGTGCACCAGAAAACGTAATTTAACGTTCTAGGGGTAAAAATATTTCAATTTCCGCTCAGATTTAAAAATTGACCATCTTCCCACTATAGTTTAAATAAATGAAATTTTTCACTTAAAATCTGCATGGTTTTATTAAATATACTTAAATACAATTTTTATATGTTAGATGTAAGTTAATAACCCCATAGGTGCACCAGAAAACGTAATTTAACGTTCTAGGGTTAAAATATTTCAATTTCCGCTCAGATTTAAAAATTGACCCTTTTCCCCACTACAATTAAATAAATTAAATTTTCACTTAAAATCTGCATAGTTTTATTTAATATACTTAATTACAATTTTTATATGTTAGATTTAAGTTAATAACCCCATAGGTACACCAGAAAACGTAATTTAACGTTCTAGGGGTAAAATATATCAATTTCCGCTCAGATTTAATAATTGACCCTTTTCCCAATACAATTAAATAAAAAAAATTTTCACTTTAAAACTAAAGAGTTTTTTTAAATATATTAAATTACAATTTTTAAATATTAGATTTAAGTTAATAACCCCATAGGTGCACCAGAAAACGTAATTTAACGTTCTAGGGGTAAAATATTTCAATTTCCGCTCAGATTTAAAAATTCACCATCTTCCCACTTTAGTTAAATAAATGAAATTTCCACTTAAAATCTGCATGGTTTTATTAAATATACTTAAATACAATTTTTATATGTTAGATTTAAGTTAATAACCCCATAGGTACACCAGAAAACGTAATTTAACGTTCTAGGGTTAAAATATTTCAATTTCCGCTCAGATTTAAAAATTGACCATCTTCCCACTATAGTTAAATAAATGAAATTTTCACTTTAAAACTAAAGAGTTTTTTTAAATATATTAAATTACAATTTTTAAATATTCGATTTAAGTTAATAACCCCATAGGTGCACCAGAAAACGTAATTTAACGTTCTAGGGGTAAAATATATCAATTTCCGCTCAGATTTAAAAATTCACCATCTTCCCACTTTAGTTAAATAAATGAAATTTTCACTTAAAATCTGCATGGTTTTATTAAATATACTTAAATACAATTTTTATATGTTAGATTTAAGTTAATAACCCCATAGGTACACCAGAAAACGTAATTTAACGTTCTAGGGGTAAAATATATCAATTTCCGCTCAGATTTAATAATTGACCCTTTTCCCACTACAATTAAATAAAAAAAATTTTCACTTTAAAACTAAAGAGTTTTTTTAAATATATTAAATTACAATTTTTATATGTTAGATTTAAGTTAATAACCCCATAGGTGCACCAGAAAACGTAATTTAACGTTCTAGGGGTAAAATATTTCAATTTCCGCTCAGATTTAAAAATTGACCATCTTCCCACTATAGTTAAATAAATGAAATTTTCACTTAAAATCTGCATGGTTTTATTAAATATACTTAAATACAATTTTTATATGTTAGATGTAAGTTAATAACCCCATAGGTGCACCAGAAAACGTAATTTAACGTTCTAGGGGTAAAATATTTCAATTTCAGCTCAGATTTAATAATTGACCCTTTTCCCACTACAATTAAATAAATTAAATTTTCACTTAAAATCTGCATAGTTTTATTTAATATACTTAATTACAATTTTTATATGTTAGATTTAAGTTAATAACCCCATAGGTACACCAGAAAACGTAATTTAACGTTCTAGGGGTAAAATATATCAATTTCCGCTCAGATTTAATAATTGACCCTTTTCCCAATACAATTAAATAAAAAAAATTTTCACTTTAAAACTAAAGAGTTTTTTTAAATATATTAAATTACAATTTTTAAATATTAGATTTAAGTTAATAACCCCATAGGTGCACCAGAAAACGTAATTTAACGTTCTAGGGGTAAAATATTTCAATTTCCGCTCAGATTTAAAAATTCACCATCTTCCCACTTTAGTTAAATAATGAAATTTCCACTTAAAATCTGCATGGTTTTATTAAATATACTTAAATACAATTTTTATATGTTAGATTTAAGTTAATAACCCCATAGGTACACCAGAAAACGTAATTTAACGTTCTAGGGGTAAAAATATTTCAATTTCCGCTCAGATTTAAAAATTCACTATCTTCCCACTTTAGTTAAATAAATGAAATTTTCACTTTAAAACTAATGAGTTTTTTTAAATATATTAAATTACAATTTTTAAAATATTAGATTTAAATTAATAACCCAATAGGTGCACCAGAAAACGTAATTTAACGTTCTAGGGGTAAAATATTTCAATTTCCGCTCAGATTTAAAAATTGACCATCTTCCCACTACAGTTAAATAAATGAAATTTTCACTTAAAATCTGCATGGTTTTATTAAATATACTTAAATACAATTTTTATATGTTAGATTTAAGTTAATAACCCCATAGGTACACCAGAAAACGTAATTTAACGTTCTAGGGGTAAAATATATCAATTTCTGCTCAGATTGAATAATTGACCCCTTTTCCCACTACAATTAAATAAAAAAAATTTTTACTTTAAAACTAAAGAGTTTTTTTAAATATATTAAATTACAATTTTTAAATATTAGATTTGAGTTAATAACCCCATAGGTGCACCAGAAAACGTAATTTAACGTTCTAGGGGTAAAATATATCAATTTCCGCTCAGATTTAATAATTGACCCTTTTCCCACTACAATTAAATAAAAAAAATTTTTATATGTTAGATTTAAGTTAATAACTCCATAGGTACACCAGAAAACGTAATTTAACGTTCTAGGGTTAAAATATTTCAATTTCCGCTCAGATTTAAAAATTGACCATCTTCCCACTATAGTTAAATAAATGAAATTTTCACTTTAAAACTAAAAGAGTTTTTTTTAAATATATTAAATTACAATTTTTAAATATTCGATTTAAGTTAATAACCCCATAGGTGCACCAGAAAACGTAATTTAACGTTCTAGGGGTAAAATATTTCAATTTCCGCTCAGATTTAAAAATTCACCCTTTTCCCACTACAATTAAATAAATTAAATTTTCACTTAAAATCTGCATAGTTTTATTTAATATACTTAATTACAATTTTTATATGTTAGATTTAAGTTAATAACCCCATAGGTACACCAGAAAACGTAATTTAACGTTCTAGGGGGTAAAATATATCAATTTCCGCTCAGATTTAATAATTGACCCTTTTCCCAATACAATTAAATAAAAAAAATTTTCACTTTAAAACTAAAGAGTTTTTTTAAATATATTAAATTACAATTTTTAAAATATTAGATTTAAGTTAATAACCCCATAGGTACACCAGAAAACGTAATTTAACGTTCTAGGGGTAAAATATTTCAATTTCCGCTCAGATTTAAAAATTCACTATCTTCCCACTTTAGTTAAATAAATGAAATATTCACTTTAAAACTAATGAGTTTTTTTAAATATATTAAATTACAATTTTTAAATATTAGATTTAAATTAATAACCCAATAGGTGCACCAGAAAACGTAATTTAACGTTCTAGGGGTAAAATATTTCAATTTCCGCTCAGATTTAAAAATTGACCATCTTCCCACTACAGTTAAATAAATGAAATTTTCACTTAAAATCTGCATGGTTTTATTAAATATACTTAAATACAATTTTATATGTTAGATTTAAGTTAATAACCCCATAGGTACACCAGAAAACGTAATTTAACGTTCTAGGGGTAAAATATATCAATTTCCGCTCAGATTGAATAATTGACCCTTTTCCCACTACAATTAAATAAAAAAAATTTTTACTTTAAAACTAAAGAGTTTTTTTAAATATATTAAATTACAATTTTTAAATATTAGATTTAAGTTAATAACCCCATAGGTGCACCAGAAAAACGTAATTTAACGTTCTAGGGGTAAAATATATGCAATTTCCGCTTAGATTTAATAATTGACCCTTTTCTCCCACTACAATTAAATAAAAAAAATTTTTATATGTTAGATTTAAGTTAATAACTCCATAGGTACACCAGAAAACGTAATTTAACGTTCTAGGGTTAAAATATTTCAATTTCCGCTCAGATTTAAAAATTGACCATCTTCCCACTATAGTTAAAATAAATGAAATTTTCACTTTAAAACTAAAGAGTTTTTTTAAATATATTAAATTACAATTTTTAAATATTCGATTTAAGTTAATAACCCCATAGGTGCACCAGAAAACGTAATTTAACGTTCTAGGGGTAAAATATTTCAATTTCCGCTCAGATTTAAAAATTCACCATCTTCCCACTTTAGTTAAATAAATGAAATTTTCACTTAAAATCTGCATGGTTATATTAAATATACTTAAATACAATTTTTATATGTTAGATTTAAGTTAATAACCCCATAGGTACACCAGAAAACGTAATTTAACGTTATAGGGGTAAAATATTTCAATTTCATCTCAGATTTAATAATTGACCCCTTTTCCCACTACAATTAAATAAAAAAAATTTTCACTTTAAAAACTAAAGAGTTTTTTTAAATATATTAAATTACAATTTTTAAATATTAGATTTAAGTTAATAACCCCATAGGTGCACCAGAAAACGTAATTTAACGTTCTAGGGGTAAAATATTTCAATTTCCGCTCAGATTTAATAATTGACCCTTTTCCCACTACAATTAATTAAATTAAATTTTCACTTAAAATCTGCATAGTTTTATTTAATATACTTAATTTCAATTTTTATATGTTAGATTTAAGTTAATAACTCCATAGGTACACCAGAAAACGTAATTTAACGTTCTAGGGTTAAAATATTTCAATTTCTCGCTCAGATTTAAAAATTGACCATCTTCCCACTATAGTTAAATAAATGAAATTTTCACTTAAAATCTGCATGGTTTTATTTAATATACTTAATTCCAATTTTTTATATGTTAGATTTAAGTTAATAACCCCATAGGTACACCAGAAAACGTAATTTAACGTTCTAGGGGTAAAATATATCAATTTCCGCTCAGATTTAATAATTGACCACTTTTCCCACAACAATTAAATAAAAAAAATTTTCACTTTAAAACTAAAGAGTTTTTTTAAATATATTAAATTACAATTTTTATATGTTAGATTTAAGTTAATAACCCCATAGGTGCACCAGAAAAACGTAATTTAACGTTCTAGGGGTAAAATATTTCAATTTCCGCTCAGATTTAAAAATTGACCATCTTCCCACTATAGTTAAATAAATGAAATTTTCACTTAAAATCTGCATGGTTTTATTAAATATACTTAAATACAATTTTTATATGTTAGATGTAAGTTAATAACCCCATAGGTGCACCAGAAAACGTAATTTAACGTTCTAGGGGTAAAATATTTCAATTTCAGCTCAGATTTAATAATTGACCCTTTTCCCACTACAATTAAATAAATTAAATTTTCACTTAAAATCTGCATAGTTTTATTTAATATACTTAATTACAATTTTTATATGTTAGATTTAAGTTAATAACCCCATAGGTACACCAGAAAACGTAATTTAACGTTCTAGGGGTAAAATATATCAATTTCCGCTCAGATTTAATAATTGACCCTTTTCCCAATACAATTAAATAAAAAAAATTTTCACTTTAAAAACTAAAGAGTTTTTTTAAATATATTAAATTACAATTTTTTAAATATTAGATTTAAGTTAATAACCCCATAGGTGCACCAGAAAACGTAATTTAACGTTCTAGGGGTAAAATATTTCAATTTCCGCTCAGATTTAAAAATTCACCATCTTCCCACTTTAGTTAAATAAATGAAATTTCCACTTAAAATCTGCATGGTTTTATTAAATATACTTAAATACAATTTTTATATGTTAGATTTAAGTTAATAACCCCATAGGTACACCAGAAAACGTAATTTAACGTTCTAGGGTTAAAATATTTCAATTTCCGCTCAGATTTAAAAATTGACCATCTTCCCACTATAGTTAAATAAATGAAATTTTCACTTTAAAACTAAAGAGTTTTTTTAAATATATTAAATTACAATTTTTAAATATTCGATTTAAGTTAATAACCCCATAGGTGCACCAGAAAACGTAATTTAACGTTCTAGGGGTAAAATATATCAATTTCCGCTCAGATTTAAAAATTCACCATCTTCCCACTTTAGTTAAATAAATGAAATTTTCACTTAAAATCTGCATGGTTTTATTAAATATACTTAAATACAATTTTTATATGTTAGATTTAAGTTAATAACCCCATAGGTACACCAGAAAACGTAATTTAACGTTCTAGGGGTAAAATATATCAATTTCCGCTCAGATTTAATAATTGACCCTTTTCCCACTACAATTAAATAAAAAAAATTTTCACTTTAAAACTAAAGAGTTTTTTTAAATATATTAAATTACAATTTTTATATGTTAGATTTAAGTTAATAACCCCATAGGTGCACCAGAAAACGTAATTTAACGTTCTTGGGGTAAAATATTTCAATTTCCGCTCAGATTTAAAAATTGACCATCTTCCCACTATAGTTAAATAAATGAAATTTTCACTTAAAATCTGCATGGTTTTATTAAATATACTTAAATACAATTTTTATATGTTAGATGTAAGTTAATAACCCCATAGGTGCACCAGAAAACGTAATTTAACGTTCTAGGGGTAAAATATTTCAATTTCAGCTCAGATTTAATAATTGACCCTTTTCCCACTACAATTAAATAAATTAAATTTTCACTTAAAATCTGCATAGTTTTATTTAATATACTTAATTACAATTTTTATATGTTAGATTTAAGTTAATAACCCCATAGGTACACCAGAAAACGTAATTTAACGTTCTAGGGGTAAAATATATCAATTTCCGCTCAGATTTAATAATTGACCCTTTTCCCAATACAATTAAATAAAAAAAATTTTTACTTTAAAACTAAAGAGTTTTTTTAAATATATTAAATTACAATTTTTAAATATTAGATTTAAGTTAATAACCCCATAGGTGCACCAGAAAACGTAATTTAACGTTCTAGGGGTAAAAATATGTTCAATTTCCGCTCAGATTTAAAAATTCACCATCTTCCCACTTTAGTTAAATAAATGAAATTTCCACTTAAAATCTGCATGGTTTTATTAAATATACTTAAATACAATTTTTATATGTTAGATTTAAGTTAATAACCCCATAGGTACACCAGAAAACGTAATTTAACGTTCTAGGGGTAAAATATTTCAATTTCCGCTCAGATTTAAAAATTCACTATCTTCCCACTTTAGTTAAATAAATGAAATTTTCACTTTAAAACTAATGAGTTTTTTTAAATATATTAAATTACAATTTTTAAATATTAGATTTAAATTAATAACCCAATAGGTGCACCAGAAAACGTAATTTAACGTTCTAGGGGTAAAATATTTCAATTTCCGCTCAGATTTAAAAATTGACCATCTTCCCACTACAGTTAAATAAATGAAATTTTCACTTAAAATCTGCATGGTTTTATTAAATATACTTAAATACAATTTTTATATGTTAGATTTAAGTTAATAACCCCATAGGTACACCAGAAAACGTAATTTAACGTTCTAGGGGTAAAATATATCAATTTCCGCTCAGATTGAATAATTGACCCTTTTCCCACTACAATTAAATAAAAAAAATTTTTACTTTAAAACTAAAGAGTTTTTTTAAATATATTAAATTACAATTTTTAAATATTAGATTTAAGTTAATAACCCCATAGGTGCACCAGAAAACGTAATTTAACGTTCTAGGGGTAAAATATATCAATTTCCGCTCAGATTTAATAATTGACCCCTTTTCCCACTACAATTAAATAAAAAAAATTTTTATATGTTAGATTTAAGTTAATAACTCCATAGGTACACCAGAAAACGTAATTTAACGTTCTAGGGTTAAAATATTTCAATTTCCGCTCAGATTTAAAAATTGACCATCTTCCCACTATAGTTAAATAAATGAAATTTTCACTTTAAAACTAAAGAGTTTTTTTTAAATATATTAAATTACAATTTTTAAATATTCGATTTAAGTTAATAACCCCATAGGTGCACCAGAAAACGTAATTTAACGTTCTAGGGGTAAAATATTTCAATTTCCGCTCAGATTTAAAAATTCACCATCTTCCCACTTTAGTTAAATAAATGAAATTTTCACTTAAAATCTGCATGGTTATATTAAATATACTTAAATACAATTTTTATATGTTAGATTTAAGTTAATAACCCCATAGGTACACCAGAAAACGTAATTTAACGTTATAGGGGTAAAATATTTCAATTTCATCTCAGATTTAATAATTGACCCTTTTCCCACTACAATTAAATAAAAAAAATTTTCACTTTAAAACTAAAGAGTTTTTTTAAATATATTAAATTACAATTTTTAAATATTAGATTTAAGTTAATAACCCCATAGGTGCACCAGAAAACGTAATTTAACGTTCTAGGGGTAAAATATTTCAATTTCCGCTCAGATTTAATAATTGACCCTTTTCCCACTACAATTAAATAAATTAAATTTTCACTTAAAATCTGCATAGTTTTATTTAATATACTTAATTTCAATTTTTATATGTTAGATTTAAGTTAATAACTCCATAGGTACACCAGAAAACGTAATTTAACCGTTCTAGGGTTAAAATATTTCAATTTCCGCTCAGATTTAAAAATTGACCATCTTCCCACTATAGTTAAATAAATGAAATTTTCACTTAAAATCTGCATGGTTTTATTTAATATACTTAATTCCAATTTTTATATGTTAGATTTAAGTTAATAACCCCATAGGTACACCAGAAAACGTAATTTAACGTTCTAGGGGTAAAATATATCAATTTCCGCTCAGATTTAATAATTGACACTTTTCCCACAACAATTAAATAAAAAAAAATTTTCACTTTAAAACTAAAGAGTTTTTTTAAATATATTAAATTACAATTTTTATATGTTAGATTTAAGTTAATAACCCCATAGGTGCACCAGAAAACGTAATTTAACGTTCTAGGGGTAAAATATTTCAATTTCCGCTCAGATTTAAAAATTCACCATCTTCCCACTTTAGTTAAATAAATGAAATTTTCACTTAAAATCTGCATGGTTTTATTAAATATACTTAAATACAATTTTTATATTTTAGATTTAAGTTAATAACCCCATAGGTACACCAGAAAACGTAATTTAACGTTCTTGGGGTAAAATATTTCAATTTCTGCTCAGATTTAAAAATTGACCATCTTCCCACTATAGTTAAATAAATGAAATTTTCACTTAAAATCTGCATGGTTTTATTAAATATACTTAAATACAATTTTTATATGTTAGATTTAAGTTAATAACCCCATTGGTACACCAGAAAACGTAATTTAACGTTCTAGGGGTAAAATATATCAATTTCCGCTCAGATTTAAAAATTCACCATCTTCCCACTTTAGTTAAATAAATGAAATTTTCACTTAAAATCTGCATGGTTTTATTAAATATACTTAAATACAATTTTTATATGTTAGATTTAAGTTAATAACCCCATAGGTACACCAGAAAACGTAATTTAACGTTCTTGGAGTAAAATATTTCAATTTCCGCTCAGATTTAAAAATTGACCATCTTCCCACTATAGTTAAATAAATGAAATTTTCACTTAAAATCTGCATGGTTTTATTTAATATACTTAATTCCAATTTTTATATGTTAGATTTAAGTTAATAACCCCATAGGTACACCAGAAAACGTAATTTAACGTTCTAGGGGTAAAATATATCAATTTCCGCTCAGATTTAATAATTGACACTTTTCCCACAACAATTAAATAAAAAAAATTTTCACTTTAAAACTAAAGAGTTTTTTTAAATATATTAAATTACAATTTTTATATGTTAGATTTAAGTTAATAACCCCATAGGTGCACCAGAAAACGTAATTTAACGTTCTAGGGGTAAAATATTTCAATTTCCGCTCAGATTTAAAAATTGACCATCTTCCCACTATAGTTAAATAAATGAAATTTTCACTTAAAATCTGCATAGTTTTATTTAATATACTTAATTACAATTTTTATATGTTAGATGTAAGTTAATAACCCCATAGGTGCACCAGAAAACGTAATTTAACGTTCTAGGGGTAAAATATTTCAATTTCAGCTCAGATTTAATAATTGACCCTTTTCCCACTACAATTAAATAAATTAAATTTTCACTTAAAATCTGCATAGTTTTATTTAATATACTTAATTACAATTTTTATATGTTAGATTTAAGTTAATAAACCCCATAGGTACACCAGAAAACGTAATTTAACGTTCTAGGGGTAAAATATATCAATTTCCGCTCAGATTTAATAATTGACCCTTTTCCCAATACAATTAAATAAAAAAAATTTTCACTTTAAAACTAAAGAGTTTTTTTAAATATATTAAATTACAATTTTTAAATATTAGATTTAAGTTAATAACCCCATAGGTGCACCAGAAAACGTAATTTAACGTTCTAGGGGTAAAATATTTCAATTTCCGCTCAGATTTAAAAATTCACCATCTTCCCACTTTAGTTAAATAAATGAAATTTCCACTTAAAATCTGCATGGTTTTATTAAATATACTTAAATACAATTTTTATATGTTAGATTTAAGTTAATAACCCCATAGGTACACCAGAAAACGTAATTTAACGTTCTAGGGTTAAAATATTTCAATTTCCGCTCAGATTTAAAAATTGACCCATCTTCCCACTATAGTTAAATAAATGAAATTTTCACTTTAAAACTAAAGAGTTTTTTTAAATATATTAAATTACAATTTTTAAATATTCGATTTAAGTTAATAACCCCATAGGTGCACCAGAAAACGTAATTTAACGTTCTAGGGGTAAAATATATCAATTTCCGCTCAGATTTAAAAATTCACCATCTTCCCACTTTAGTTAAATAAATGAAATTTTCACTTAAAATCTGCATGGTTTTATTAAATATACTTAAATACAATTTTTATATGTTAGATTTAAGTTAATAACCCCATAGGTACACCAGAAAACGTAATTTAACGTTCTAGGGGTAAAATATATCAATTTCCGCTCAGATTTAATAATTGACCCTTTTCCCACTACAATTAAATAAAAAAAATTTTCACTTTAAAACTAAAGAGTTTTTTTAAATATATTAAATTACAATTTTTATATGTTAGATTTAAGTTAATAACCCCATAGGTGCACCAGAAAACGTAATTTAACGTTCTAGGGGTAAAATATTTCAATTTCCGCTCAGATTTAAAAATTGACCATCTTCCCACTACAGTTAAATAAATGAAATTTTCACTTAAAATCTGCATGGTTTTATTAAATATACTTAAATACAATTTTTATATGTTAGATTTAAGTTAATAACCCCATAGGTACACCAGAAAACGTAATTTAACGTTCTAGGGTTAAAATATTTCAATTTCCGCTCAGATTTAAAAATTCACTATCTTCCCACTTTAGTTAAATAAATGAAATTTTCACTTTAAAACTAATGAGTTTTTTTAAATATATTAAATTACAATTTTTAAATATTAGATTTAAATTAATAACCCAATAGGTGCACCAGAAAACGTAATTTAACGTTCTAGGGGTAAAATATTTCAATTTCCGCTCAGATTTAAAAATTGACCATCTTCCCACTACAGTTAAATAAATGAAATTTTCACTTAAAATCTGCATGGTTTTATTAAATATACTTAAATACAATTTTTATATGTTAGATTTAAGTTAATAACCCCATAGGTACACCAGAAAACGTAATTTAACGTTCTAGGGGTAAAATATATCAATTTCCGCTCAGATTGAATAATTGACCCTTTTCCCACTACAATTAAATAAAAAAAATTTTTACTTTAAAACTAAAGAGTTTTTTTAAATATATTAAATTACAATTTTTAAATATTAGATTTAAGTTAATAACCCCATAGGTGCACCAGAAAACGTAATTTAACGTTCTAGGGGTAAAATATATCAATTTCCGCTCAGATTTAATAATTGACCCTTTTCCCACTACAATTAAATAAAAAAAATTTTTATATGTTAGATTTAAGTTAATAACTCCATAGGTACACCAGAAAACGTAATTTAACGTTCTAGGGTTAAAATATTTCAATTTCCGCTCAGATTTAAAAATTGACCATCTTCCCACTATAGTTAAATAAATGAAATTTTCACTTTAAAACTAAAGAGTTTTTTTAAATATATTAAATTACAATTTTTAAATATTCGATTTAAGTTAATAACCCCATAGGTGCACCAGAAAACGTAATTTAACGTTCTAGGGGTAAAATATTTCAATTTCCGCTCAGATTTAAAAATTCACCATCTTCCCACTTTAGTTAAATAAATGAAATTTTCACTTAAAATCTGCATGGTTATATTAAATATACTTAAATACAATTTTTATATGTTAGATTTAAGTTAATAACCCCATAGGTACACCAGAAAACGTAATTTAACGTTATAGGGGTAAAATATTTCAATTTCATCTCAGATTTAATAATTGACCCTTTTCCCACTACAATTAAATAAAAAAAAATTTTCACTTTAAAACTAAAGAGTTTTTTTAAATATATTAAATTACAATTTTTAAATATTAGATTTAAGTTAATAACCCCATAGGTGCACCAGAAAACGTAATTTAACGTTCTAGGGGTAAAATATTTCAATTTCCGCTCAGATTTAATAATTGACCCTTTTCCCACTACAATTAATTAAATTAAATTTTCACTTAAAATCTGCATAGTTTTATTTAATATACTTAATTTCAATTTTTATATGTTAGATTTAAGTTAATAACTCCATAGGTACACCAGAAAACGTAATTTAACGTTCTAGGGTTAAAATATTTCAATTTCCGCTCAGATTTAAAAATTGACCATCTTCCCACTATAGTTAAATAAATGAAATTTTCACTTAAAATCTGCATGGTTTTATTTAATATACTTAATTCCAATTTTTATATGTTAGATTTAAGTTAATAACCCCATAGGTACACCAGAAAACGTAATTTAACGTTCTAGGGGTAAAATATATCAATTTCCGCTCAGATTTAATAATTGACCCTTTTCCCAATACAATTAAATAAAAAAAATTTTCACTTTAAAACTAAAGAGTTTTTTTAAATATATTAAATTACAATTTTTAAATATTAGATTTAAGTTAATAACCCCATAGGTGCACCAGAAAACGTAATTTAACGTTCTAGGGGTAAAATATTTCAATTTCCGCTCAGATTTAAAAATTCACCATCTTCCCACTTTAGTTAAATAAATGAAATTTCCACTTAAAATCTGCATGGTTTTATTAAATATACTTAAATACAATTTTTATATGTTAGATTTAAGTTAATAACCCCATAGGTACACCAGAAAACGTAATTTAACGTTCTAGGGTTAAAATATTTCAATTTCCGCTCAGATTTAAAAATTGACCATCTTCCCACTATAGTTAAATAAATGAAATTTTCACTTTAAAACTAAAGAGTTTTTTTAAATATATTAAATTACAATTTTTAAATATTCGATTTAAGTTAATAACCCCATAGGTGCACCAGAAAACGTAATTTAACGTTCTTGGGGTAAAAATATTTCAATTTCTGCTCAGATTTAAAAATTGACCATCTTCCCACTATAGTTAAATAAATGAAATTTTCACTTAAAATCTGCATGGTTTTATTAAATATACTTAAATACAATTTTTATATGTTAGATTTAAGTTAATAACCCCATTGGTACACCAGAAAACGTAATTTAACGTTCTAGGGGTAAAATATATCAATTTCCGCTCAGATTTAAAAATTGACCATCTTCCCACTATAGTTATAGTTAAATAAATGAAATTTTCACTTAAAATCTGCATGGTTTTATTTAATATACTTAATTCCAATTTTTATATGTTAGATTTAAGTTAATAACCCCATAGGTACACCAGAAAACGTAATTTAACGTTCTAGGGGTAAAATATATCAATTTCCGCTCAGATTTAATAATTGACACTTTTCCCACAACAATTAAATAAAAAAAATTTTCACTTTAAAACTAAAGAGTTTTTTTAAATATATTAAATTACAATTTTTATATGTTAGATTTAAGTTAATAACCCCATAGGTGCACCAGAAAACGTAATTTAACGTTCTAGGGGTAAAATATTTCAATTTCCGCTCAGATTTAAAAATTGACCATCTTCCCACTATAGTTAAATAAATGAAATTTTCACTTAAAATCTGCATGGTTTTATTAAATATACTTAAATACAATTTTTATATGTTAGATGTAAGTTAATAACCCCATAGGTGCACCAGAAAACGTAATTTAACGTTCTAGGGGTAAAATATTTCAATTTCAGCTCAGATTTAATAATTGACCCTTTTCCCACTACAATTAAATAAATTAAATTTTCACTTAAAATCTGCATAGTTTTATTTAATATACTTAATTACAATTTTTATATGTTAGATTTAAGTTAATAACCCCATAGGTACACCAGAAAACGTAATTTAACGTTCTAGGGGTAAAATATATCAATTTCCGCTCAGATTTAATAATTGACCCTTTTCCCAATACAATTAAATAAAAAAAATTTTCACTTTAAAACTAAAGAGTTTTTTTAAATATATTAAATTACAATTTTTAAATATTAGATTTAAGTTAATAACCCCATAGGTGCACCAGAAAACGTAATTTAACGTTCTAGGGGTAAAATATTTCAATTTCCGCTCAGATTTAAAAATTCACCATCTTCCCACTTTAGTTAAATAAATGAAATTTCCACTTAAAATCTGCATGGTTTTATTAAATATACTTAAATACAATTTTTATATGTTAGATTTAAGTTAATAACCCCATAGGTACACCAGAAAACGTAATTTAACGTTCTAGGGTTAAAATATTTCAATTTCCGCTCAGATTTAAAAATTGACCATCTTCCCACTATAGTTAAATAAATGAAATTTTCACTTTAAAACTAAAGAGTTTTTTTAAATATATTAAATTACAATTTTTAAATATTCGATTTAAGTTAATAACCCCATAGGTGCACCAGAAAACGTAATTTAACGTTCTAGGGGTAAAATATATCAATTTCCGCTCAGATTTAAAAATTCACCATCTTCCCACTTTAGTTAAATAAATGAAATTTTCACTTAAAATCTGCATGGTTTTATTAAATATACTTAAATACAATTTTTATATGTTAGATTTAAGTTAATAACCCCATAGGTACACCAGAAAACGTAATTTAACGTTCTAGGGGTAAAATATATCAATTTCCGCTCAGATTTAATAATTGACCCTTTTCCCACTACAATTAAATAAAAAAAATTTTCACTTTAAAACTAAAGAGTTTTTTTAAATATATTAAATTACAATTTTTATATGTTAGATTTAAGTTAATAACCCCATAGGTACACCAGAAAACGTAATTTAACGTTCTAGGGGTAAAATATTTCAATTTCCGCTCAGATTTAAAAATTAACTATCTTCCCACTTTAGTTAAATAAATGAAATTTTCACTTTAAAACTAATGAGTTTTTTTAAATATATTAAATTACAATTTTTAAATATTAGATTTAAATTAATAACCCAATAGGTGCACCAGAAAACGTAATTTAACGTTCTAGGGGTAAAATATTTCAATTTCCGCTCAGATTTAAAAATTGACCATCTTCCCACTACAGTTAAATAAATGAAATTTTCACTTAAAATCTGCATGGTTTTATTAAATATACTTAAATACAATTTTTATATGTTAGATTTAAGTTAATAACCCCATAGGTACACCAGAAAACGTAATTTAACGTTCTAGGGGTAAAATATATCAATTTCCGCTCAGATTGAATAATTGACCCTTTTCCCACTACAATTAAATAAAAAAAATTTTTACTTTAAAACTAAAGAGTTTTTTTAAATATATTAAATTACAATTTTTAAATATTAGATTTAAGTTAATAACCCCATAGGTGCACCAGAAAACGTAATTTAACGTTCTAGGGGTAAAATATATCAATTTCCGCTCAGATTTAATAATTGACCCTTTTCCCACTACAATTAAATAAAAAAAATTTTTATATGTTAGATTTAAGTTAATAACTCCATAGGTACACCAGAAAACGTAATTTAACGTTCTAGGGTTAAAATATTTCAATTTCCGCTCAGATTTAAAAATTGACCATCTTCCCACTATAGTTAAATAAATGAAATTTTCACTTTAAAACTAAAGAGTTTTTTTAAATATATTAAATTACAATTTTTAAATATTCGATTTAAGTTAATAACCCCATAGGTGCACCAGAAAACGTAATTTAACGTTCTAGGGGTAAAATATTTCAATTTCCGCTCAGATTTAAAAATTCACCATCTTCCCACTTTAGTTAAATAAATGAAATTTCCACTTAAAATCTGCATGGTTTTATTAAATATACTTAAATACAATTTTTATATGTTAGATTTAAGTTAATAACCCCATAGGTACACCAGAAAACGTAATTTAACGTTCTAGGGTTAAAATATTTCAATTTCCGCTCAGATTTAAAAATTGACCATCTTCCCACTATAGTTAAATAAATGAAATTTTCACTTTAAAACTAAAGAGTTTTTTTAAATATATTAAATTACAATTTTTAAATATTCGATTTAAGTTAATAACCCCATAGGTGCACCAGAAAACGTAATTTAACGTTCTTGGGGTAAAATATTTCAATTTCTGCTCAGATTTAAAAATTGACCATCTTCCCACTATAGTTAAATAAATGAAATTTTCACTTAAAATCTGCATGGTTTTATTAAATATACTTAAATACAATTTTTATATGTTAGATTTAAGTTAATAACCCCATTGGTACACCAGAAAACGTAATTTAACGTTCTAGGGGTAAAATATATCAATTTCCGCTCAGATTTAAAAATTGACCATCTTCCCACTATAGTTAAATAAATGAAATTTTCACTTAAAATCTGCATGGTTTTATTTAATATACTTAATTCCAATTTTTATATGTTAGATTTAAGTTAATAACCCCATAGGTACACCAGAAAACGTAATTTAACGTTCTAGGGGTAAAATATATCAATTTCCGCTCAGATTTAATAATTGACACTTTTCCCACAACAATTAAATAAAAAAAATTTTCACTTTAAAACTAAAGAGTTTTTTTAAATATATTAAATTACAATTTTTTATATGTTAGATTTAAGTTAATAACCCCATAGGTGCACCAGAAAACGTAATTTAACGTTCTAGGGGTAAAATATTTCAATTTCCGCTCAGATTTAAAAATTGACCATCTTCCCACTATAGTTAAATAAATGAAATTTTCACTTAAAATCTGCATGGTTTTATTAAATATACTTAAATACAATTTTTATATGTTAGATGTAAGTTAATAACCCCATAGGTGCACCAGAAAACGTAATTTAACGTTCTAGGGGTAAAATATTTCAATTTCAGCTCAGATTTAATAATTGACCCTTTTCCCACTACAATTAAATAAATTAAATTTTCACTTAAAATCTGCATAGTTTTATTTAATATACTTAATTACAATTTTTATATGTTAGATTTAAGTTAATAACCCCATAGGTACACCAGAAAACGTAATTTAACGTTCTAGGGGTAAAATATATCAATTTCCGCTCAGATTTAATAATTGACCCTTTTCCCAATACAATTAAATAAAAAAAATTTTCACTTTAAAACTAAAGAGTTTTTTTAAATATATTAAATTACAATTTTTAAATATTAGATTTAAGTTAATAACCCCATAGGTGCACCAGAAAACGTAATTTAACGTTCTAGGGGTAAAATATTTCAATTTCCGCTCAGATTTAAAAATTCACCATCTTCCCACTTTAGTTAAATAAATGAAATTTCCACTTAAAATCTGCATGGTTTTATTAAATATACTTAAATACAATTTTTATATGTTAGATTTAAGTTAATAACCCCATAGGTACACCAGAAAACGTAATTTAACGTTCTAGGGTTAAAATATTTCAATTTCCGCTCAGATTTAAAAATTGACCATCTTCCCACTATAGTTAAATAAATGAAATTTTCACTTTAAAACTAAAGAGTTTTTTTAAATATATTAAATTACAATTTTTAAATATTCGATTTAAGTTAATAACCCCATAGGTGCACCAGAAAACGTAATTTAACGTTCTAGGGGTAAAATATATCAATTTCCGCTCAGATTTAAAAATTCACCATCTTCCCACTTTAGTTAAATAAATGAAATTTTCACTTAAAATCTGCATGGTTTTATTAAATATACTTAAATACAATTTTTATATGTTAGATTTAAGTTAATAACCCCATAGGTACACCAGAAAACGTAATTTAACGTTCTAGGGGTAAAATATATCAATTTCCGCTCAGATTTAATAATTGACCCTTTTCCCACTACAATTAAATAAAAAAAATTTTCACTTTAAAACTAAAGAGTTTTTTTAAATATATTAAATTACAATTTTTATATGTTAGATTTAAGTTAATAACCCCATAGGTGCACCAGAAAACGTAATTTAACGTTCTAGGGGTAAAATATTTCAATTTCCGCTCAGATTTAAAAATTGACCATCTTCCCACTATAGTTAAATAAATGAAATTTTCACTTAAAATCTGCATGGTTTTATTAAATATACTTAAATACAATTTTTATATGTTAGATGTAAGTTAATAACCCCATAGGTGCACCAGAAAACGTAATTTAACGTTCTAGGGGTAAAATATTTCAATTTCAGCTCAGATTTAATAATTGACCCTTTTCCCACTACAATTAAATAAATTAAATTTTCACTTAAAATCTGCATAGTTTTATTTAATATACTTAATTACAATTTTTATATGTTAGATTTAAGTTAATAACCCCATAGGTACACCAGAAAACGTAATTTAACGTTCTAGGGGTAAAATATATCAATTTCCGCTCAGATTTAATAATTGACCCTTTTCCCAATACAATTAAATAAAAAAAATTTTCACTTTAAAACTAAAGAGTTTTTTTAAATATATTAAATTACAATTTTTAAATATTAGATTTAAGTTAATAACCCCATAGGTGCACCAGAAAACGTAATTTAACGTTCTAGGGGTAAAATATTTCAATTTCCGCTCAGATTTAAAAATTCACCATCTTCCCACTTTAGTTAAATAAATGAAATTTCCACTTAAAATCTGCATGGTTTTATTAAATATACTTAAATACAATTTTTATATGTTAGATTTAAGTTAATAACCCCATAGGTACACCAGAAAACGTAATTTAACGTTCTAGGGGTAAAATATTTCAATTTCCGCTCAGATTTAAAAATTAACTATCTTCCCACTTTAGTTAAATAAATGAAATTTTCACTTTAAAACTAATGAGTTTTTTTAAATATATTAAATTACAATTTTTAAATATTAGATTTAAATTAATAACCCAATAGGTGCACCAGAAAACGTAATTTAACGTTCTAGGGGTAAAATATTTCAATTTCCGCTCAGATTTAAAAATTGACCATCTTCCCACTACAGTTAAATAAATGAAATTTTCACTTAAAATCTGCATGGTTTTATTAAATATACTTAAATACAATTTTTATATGTTAGATTTAAGTTAATAACCCCATAGGTACACCAGAAAACGTAATTTAACGTTCTAGGGGTAAAATATATCAATTTCCGCTCAGATTGAATAATTGACCCTTTTCCCACTACAATTAAATAAAAAAAATTTTTACTTTAAAACTAAAGAGTTTTTTTAAATATATTAAATTACAATTTTTAAATATTAGATTTAAGTTAATAACCCCATAGGTGCACCAGAAAACGTAATTTAACGTTCTAGGGGTAAAATATATCAATTTCCGCTCAGATTTAATAATTGACCCTTTTCCCACTACAATTAAATAAAAAAAAATTTTTATATGTTAGATTTAAGTTAATAACTCCATAGGTACACCAGAAAACGTAATTTAACGTTCTAGGGTTAAAATATTTCAATTTCCGCTCAGATTTAAAAATTGACCATCTTCCCACTATAGTTAAATAAATGAAATTTTCACTTTAAAACTAAAGAGTTTTTTTAAATATATTAAATTACAATTTTTAAATATTCGATTTAAGTTAATAACCCCATAGGTGCACCAGAAAACGTAATTTAACGTTCTAGGGGTAAAATATTTCAATTTCCGCTCAGATTTAAAAATTCACCATCTTCCCACTTTAGTTAAATAAATGAAATTTTCACTTAAAATCTGCATGGTTATATTAAATATACTTAAATACAATTTTTATATGTTAGATTTAAGTTAATAACCCCATAGGTACACCAGAAAACGTAATTTAACGTTATAGGGGTAAAATATTTCAATTTCATCTCAGATTTAATAATTGACCCTTTTCCCACTACAATTAAATAAAAAAAATTTTCACTTTAAAACTAAAGAGTTTTTTTAAATATATTAAATTACAATTTTTAAATATTAGATTTAAGTTAATAACCCCATAGGTGCACCAGAAAACGTAATTTAACGTTCTAGGGGTAAAATATTTCAATTTCAGCTCAGATTTAATAATTGACCCTTTTCCCACTACAATTAAATAAATTAAATTTTCACTTAAAATCTGCATAGTTTTATTTAATATACTTAATTACAATTTTTATATGTTAGATTTAAGTTAATAACCCCATAGGTACACCAGAAAACGTAATTTAACGTTCTAGGGGTAAAATATTTCAATTTCCGCTCAGATTTAAAAATTCACTATCTTCCCACTTTAGTTAAATAAATGAAATTTTCACTTTAAAACTAATGAGTTTTTTTAAATATATTAAATTACAATTTTTAAATATTAGATTTAAATTAATAACCCAATAGGTGCACCAGAAAACGTAATTTAACGTTCTAGGGGTAAAATATTTCAATTTCCGCTCAGATTTAAAAATTGACCATCTTCCCACTACAGTTAAATAAATGAAATTTTAACTTAAAATCTGCATGGTTTTATTAAATATACTTAAATACAATTTTTATATGTTAGATTTAAGTTAATAACCCCATAGGTACACCAGAAAACGTAATTTAACGTTCTAGGGGGTAAAATATATCAATTTCCGCTCAGATTGAATAATTGACCCTTTTCCCACTACAATTAAATAAAAAAAATTTTTACTTTAAAACTAAAGAGTTTTTTTAAATATATTAAATTACAATTTTTAAATATTAGATTTAAGTTAATAACCCCATAGGTGCACCAGAAAACGTAATTTAACGTTCTAGGGGTAAAATATATCAATTTCCGCTCAGATTTAATAATTGACCCTTTTCCCACTACAATTAAATAAAAAAAATTTTTATATGTTAGATTTAAGTTAATAACTCCATAGGTACACCAGAAAACGTAATTTAACGTTCTAGGGTTAAAATATTTCAATTTCCGCTCAGATTTAAAAATTGACCATCTTCCCACTATAGTTAAATAAATGAAATTTTCACTTTAAAACTAAAGAGTTTTTTTAAATATATTAAATTACAATTTTTAAATATTCGATTTAAGTTAATAACCCCATAGGTGCACCAGAAAACGTAATTTAACGTTCTAGGGGTAAAATATTTCAATTTCCGCTCAGATTTAAAAATTCACCATCTTCCCACTTTAGTTAAATAAATGAAATTTTCACTTAAAATCTGCATGGTTATATTAAATATACTTAAATACAATTTTTATATGTTAGATTTAAGTTAATAACCCCATAGGTACACCAGAAAACGTAATTTAACGTTATAGGGGTAAAATATTTCAATTTCATCTCAGATTTAATAATTGACCCTTTTCCCACTACAATTAAATAAAAAAAATTTTCACTTTAAAACTAAAGAGTTTTTTTAAATATATTAAATTACAATTTTTAAATATTAGATTTAAGTTAATAACCCCATAGGTGCACCAGAAAACGTAATTTAACGTTCTAGGGGTAAAATATTTCAATTTCTGCTCAGATTTAAAAATTGACCATCTTCCCACTATAGTTAAATAAATGAAATTTTCACTTAAAATCTGCATGGTTTTATTAAATATACTTAAATACAATTTTTATATGTTAGATTTAAGTTAATAACCCCATTGGTACACCAGAAAACGTAATTTAACGTTCTAGGGGTAAAATATATCAATTTCCGCTCAGATTTAAAAATTCACCATCTTCCCACTTTAGTTAAATAAATGAAATTTTCACTTAAAATCTGCATGGTTTTATTAAATATACTTAAATACAATTTTTATATGTTAGATTTAAGTTAATAACCCCATAGGTACACCAGAAAACGTAATTTAACGTTCTTGGAGTAAAATATTTCAATTTCCGCTCAGATTTAAAAATTGACCATCTTCCCACTATAGTTAAATAAATGAAATTTTCACTTAAAATCTGCATGGATTTATTAAATATACTTAAATACAATTTTTATATGTTAGATTTAAGTTAATAACCCCATAGGTACACCAGAAAACGTAATTTAACGTTCTAGGGGTAAAATATATCAATTTCCGCTCAGATTTAATAATTGACCCTTTTCCCACTACAATTAAATAAAAAAAATTTTCACTTTAAAACTAAAGAGTTTTTTTAAATATATTAAATTACAATTTTTATATGTTAGATTTAAGTTAATAACCCCATAGGTGCACCAGAAAACGTAATTTAACGTTCTAGGGGTAAAATATTTCAATTTCCGCTCAGATTTAAAAATTGACCATCTTCCCACTATAGTTAAATAAATGAAATTTTCACTTAAAATCTGCATGGTTTTATTAAATATACTTAAATACAATTTTTATATGTTAGATGTAAGTTAATAACCCCATAGGTGCACCAGAAAACGTAATTTAACGTTCTAGGGGTAAAATATTTCAATTTCAGCTCAGATTTAATAATTGACCCTTTTCCCACTACAATTAAATAAATTAAATTTTCACTTAAAATCTGCATAGTTTTATTTAATATACTTAATTACAATTTTTTATATGTTAGATTTAAGTTAATAACCCCATAGGTACACCAGAAAACGTAATTTAACGTTCTAGGGGTAAAATATATCAATTTCCGCTCAGATTTAATAATTGACCCTTTTCCCAATACAATTAAATAAAAAAAATTTTCACTTTAAAACTAAAGAGTTTTTTTAAATATATTAAATTACAATTTTTAAATATTAGATTTAAGTTAATAACCCCATAGGTACACCAGAAAACGTAATTTAACGTTATAGGGGTAAAATATTTCAATTTCATCTCAGATTTAATAATTGACCCTTTTCCCACTACAATTAAATAAAAAAAATTTCCACTTAAAATCTGCATGGTTTTATTAAATATACTTAAATACAATTTTTATATGTTAGATTTAAGTTAATAACCCCATAGGTACACCAGAAAACGTAATTTAACGTTCTAGGGGTAAAATATTTCAATTTCCGCTCAGATTTAAAAATTCACCATCTTCCCACTTTAGTTAAATAAATGAAATTTCCACTTAAAATCTGCATGGTTTTATTAAATATACTTAAATACAATTTTTATATGTTAGATTTAAGTTAATAACCCCATAGGTACACCAGAAAACGTAATTTAACGTTCTAGGGGTAAAATATATCAATTTCCGCTCAGATTGAATAATTGACCCTTTTCCCACTACAATTAAATAAAAAAAATTTTTACTTTAAAACTAAAGAGTTTTTTTAAATATATTAAATTACAATTTTTAAATATTAGATTTAAGTTAATAACCCCATAGGTGCACCAGAAAACGTAATTTAACGTTCTAGGGGTAAAATATATCAATTTCCGCTCAGATTTAATAATTGACCCTTTTCCCACTACAATTAAATAAAAAAAATTTTTATATGTTAGATTTAAGTTAATAACTCCATAGGTACACCAGAAAACGTAATTTAACGTTCTAGGGTTAAAATATTTCAATTTCCGCTCAGATTTAAAAATTGACCATCTTCCCACTATAGTTAAATAAATGAAATTTTCACTTTAAAACTAAAGAGTTTTTTTAAATATATTAAATTACAATTTTTAAATATTCGATTTAAGTTAATAACCCCATAGGTGCACCAGAAAACGTAATTTAACGTTCTAGGGGTAAAATATTTCAATTTCCGCTCAGATTTAAAAATTCACCATCTTCCCACTTTAGTTAAATAAATGAAATTTTCACTTAAAATCTGCATGGTTATATTAAATATACTTAAATACAATTTTTATATGTTAGATTTAAGTTAATAACCCCATAGGTACACCAGAAAACGTAATTTAACGTTATAGGGGTAAAATATTTTAATTTCATCTCAGATTTAATAATTGACCCTTTTCCCACTACAATTAAATAAAAAAAATTTTCACTTTAAAACTAAAGAGTTTTTTTAAATATATTAAATTACAATTTTTAAATATTAGATTTAAGTTAATAACCCCATAGGTGCACCAGAAAACGTAATTTAACGTTCTAGGGGTAAAATATTTCAATTTCAGCTCAGATTTAATAATTGACCCTTTTCCCACTACAATTAAATAAATTAAATTTTCACTTAAAATCTGCATAGTTTTATTTAATATACTTAATTACAATTTTTATATGTTAGATTTAAGTTAATAACCCCATAGGTACACCAGAAAACGTAATTTAACGTTCTAGGGGTAAAATATTTCAATTTCCGCTCAGATTTAAAAATTCACTATCTTCCCACTTTAGTTAAATAAATGAAATTTTCACTTTAAAACTAATGAGTTTTTTTAAATATATTAAATTACAATTTTTAAATATTAGATTTAAATTAATAACCCAATAGGTGCACCAGAAAACGTAATTTAACGTTCTAGGGGTAAAATATTTCAATTTCCGCTCAGATTTAAAAATTGACCATCTTCCCACTACAGTTAAATAAATGAAATTTTAACTTAAAATCTGCATGGTTTTATTAAATATACTTAAATACAATTTTTATATGTTAGATTTAAGTTAATAACCCCATAGGTACACCAGAAAACGTAATTTAACGTTCTAGGGGTAAAATATATCAATTTCCGCTCAGATTGAATAATTGACCCTTTTCCCACTACAATTAAATAAAAAAAATTTTTACTTTAAAACTAAAGAGTTTTTTTAAATATATTAAATTACAATTTTTAAATATTAGATTTAAGTTAATAACCCCATAGGTGCACCAGAAAACGTAATTTAACGTTCTAGGGGTAAAAATATATCAATTTCCGCTCAGATTTAATAATTGACCCTTTTCCCACTACAATTAAATAAAAAAAATTTTTATATGTTAGATTTAAGTTAATAACTCCATAGGTACACCAGAAAACGTAATTTAACGTTCTAGGGTTAAAATATTTCAATTTCCGCTCAGATTTAAAAATTGACCATCTTCCCACTATAGTTAAATAAATGAAATTTTCACTTTAAAACTAAAGAGTTTTTTTAAATATATTAAATTACAATTTTTAATATTCGATTTAAGTTAATAACCCCATAGGTGCACCAGAAAACGTAATTTAACGTTCTAGGGGTAAAATATTTCAATTTCCGCTCAGATTTAAAAATTCACCCATCTTCCCACTTTAGTTAAATAAATGAAAATTTCACTTAAAATCTGCATGGTTATATTAAATATACTTAAATACAATTTTTATATGTTAGATTTAAGTTAATAACCCCCATAGGTACACCAGAAAACGTAATTTAACGTTATAGGGGTAAAAATATTTCAATTTCATCTCAGATTTAATAATTGACCCTTTTCCCACTACAATTAAATAAAAAAAATTTTCACTTTAAAACTAAAGAGTTTTTTTAAATATATTAAATTACAATTTTTTAAATATTAGATTTAAGTTAATAACCCCATAGGTGCACCAGAAAACGTAATTTAACGTTCTAGGGGTAAAATATTTCAATTTCCGCTCAGATTTAATAATTGACCCTTTTCCCACTACAATTAAATAAATTAAATTTTCACTTAAAATCTGCATAGTTTTATTTAATATACTTAATTTCAATTTTTATATGTTAGATTTAAGTTAATAACTCCATAGGTACACCAGAAAACGTAATTTAACGTTCTAGGGGTAAAATATTTCAATTTCCGCTCAGATTTAAAAATTCACCATCTTCCCACTTTAGTTAAATAAATGAAATTTTCACTTAAAATCTGCATGGTTTTATTAAATATACTTAAATACAATTTTTATATTTTAGATTTAAGTTAATAACCCCATAGGTACACCAGAAAACGTAATTTAACGTTCTTGGGGTAAAATATTTCAATTTCTGCTCAGATTTAAAAATTGACCATCTTCCCACTATAGTTAAATAAATGAAATTTTCACTTAAAATCTGCATGGTTTTATTAAATATACTTAAATACAATTTTTATATGTTAGATTTAAGTTAATAACCCCATTGGTACACCAGAAAACGTAATTTAACGTTCTAGGGGTAAAATATATCAATTTCCGCTCAGATTTAAAAATTCACCATCTTCCCACTTTAGTTAAATAAATGAAATTTTCACTTAAAATCTGCATGGTTTTATTAAATATACTTAAATACAATTTTTATATGTTAGATTTAAGTTAATAACCCCATAGGTACACCAGAAAACGTAATTTAACGTTCTTGGGGTAAAATATTTCAATTTCTGCTCAGATTTAAAAATTGACCATCTTCCCACTATAGTTAAATAAATGAAATTTTCACTTAAAATCTGCATGGTTTTATTAAATATACTTAAATACAATTTTTATATGTTAGATTTAAGTTAATAACCCCATTGGTACACCAGAAAACGTAATTTAACGTTCTAGGGGTAAAATATATCAATTTCCGCTCAGATTTAAAAATTCACCATCTTCCCACTTTAGTTAAATAAATGAAATTTTCACTTAAAATCTGCATGGTTTTATTAAATATACTTAAATACAATTTTTATATGTTAGATTTAAGTTAATAACCCCATAGGTACACCAGAAAACGTAATTTAACGTTCTAGGGGTAAAATATTTCAATTTCCGCTCAGATTTAAAAATTCACCATCTTCCCAATACAATTAAATAAAAAAAATTTTCACTTTAAAACTAAAGAGTTTTTTTTAAATATATTAAATTACAATTTTTAAATATTAGATTTAAGTTAATAACCCCATAGGTGCACCAGAAAACGTAATTTAACGTTCTAGGGGTAAAATATTTCAATTTCCGCTCAGATTTAAAAATTCACCATCTTCCCACTTTAGTTAAATTAATGAAATTTCCACTTAAAATCTGCATGGTTTTATTAAATATACTTAAATACAATTTTTATATGTTAGATTTAAGTTAATAACCCCATAGGTACACCAGAAAACGTAATTTAACGTTCTAGGGGTAAAATATTTCAATTTCCGCTCAGATTTAAAAATTCACCATCTTCCCACTTTAGTTAAATAAATGAAATTTCCACTTAAAATCTGCATGGTTTTATTAAATATACTTAAATACAATTTTTATATGTTAGATTTAAGTTAATAACCCCATAGGTACACCAGAAAACGTAATTTAACGTTCTAGGGGTAAAATATATCAATTTCCGCTCAGATTGAATAATTGACCCTTTTCCCACTACAATTAAATAAAAAAAATTTTTACTTTAAAACTAAAGAGTTTTTTTTAAATATATTAAATTACAATTTTTAAATATTAGATTTAAGTTAATAACCCCATAGGTGCACCAGAAAACGTAATTTAACGTTCTAGGGGTAAAATATATCAATTTCCGCTCAGATTTAATAATTGACCCTTTTCCCACTACAATTAAATAAAAAAAATTTTTATATGTTAGATTTAAGTTAATAACTCCATAGGTACACCAGAAAACGTAATTTAACGTTCTAGGGTTAAAATATTTCAATTTCCGCTCAGATTTAAAAATTGACCATCTTCCCACTATAGTTAAATAAATGAAATTTTCACTTTAAAACTAAAGAGTTTTTTTAAATATATTAAATTACAATTTTTAAATATTCGATTTAAGTTAATAACCCCATAGGTGCACCAGAAAACGTAATTTAACGTTCTAGGGGTAAAATATTTCAATTTCCGCTCAGATTTAAAAATTCACCATCTTCCCACTTTAGTTAAATAAATGAAATTTTCACTTAAAATCTGCATGGTTATATTAAATATACTTAAATACAATTTTTATATGTTAGATTTAAGTTAATAACCCCATAGGTACACCAGAAAACGTAATTTAACGTTATAGGGGTAAAATATTTTAATTTCATCTCAGATTTAATAATTGACCCTTTTCCCACTACAATTAAATAAAAAAAATTTTCACTTTAAAACTAAAGAGTTTTTTTAAATATATTAAATTACAATTTTTAAATATTAGATTTAAGTTAATAACCCCATAGGTGCACCAGAAAACGTAATTTAACGTTCTAGGGGTAAAATATTTCAATTTCAGCTCAGATTTAATAATTGACCCTTTTCCCACTACAATTAAATAAATTAAATTTTCACTTAAAATCTGCATAGTTTTATTTAATATACTTAATTACAATTTTTATATGTTAGATTTAAGTTAATAACCCCATAGGTACACCAGAAAACGTAATTTAACGTTCTAGGGGTAAAATATTTCAATTTCCGCTCAGATTTAAAAATTCACTATCTTCCCACTTTAGTTAAATAAATGAAATTTTCACTTTAAAACTAATGAGTTTTTATAAATATATTAAATTACAATTTTTAAATATTAGATTTAAATTAATAACCCAATAGGTGCACCAGAAAACGTAATTTAACGTTCTAGGGGTAAAATATTTCAATTTCCGCTCAGATTTAAAAATTGACCATCTTCCCACTACAGTTAAATAAATGAAATTTTAACTTAAAATCTGCATGGTTTTATTAAATATACTTAAATACAATTTTTATATGTTAGATTTAAGTTAATAACCCCATAGGTACACCAGAAAACGTAATTTAACGTTCTAGGGGTAAAATATATTAATTTCCGCTCAGATTGAATAATTGACCCTTTTCCCACTACAATTAAATAAAAAAAATTTTTACTTTAAAACTAAAGAGTTTTTTTAAATATATTAAATTACAATTTTTAAATATTAGATTTAAGTTAATAACCCCATAGGTGCACCAGAAAACGTAATTTAACGTTCTAGGGGTAAAATATATCAATTTCCGCTCAGATTTAATAATTGACCCTTTTCCCACTACAATTAAATAAAAAAAATTTTTATATGTTAGATTTAAGTTAATAACTCCATAGGTACACCAGAAAACGTAATTTAACGTTCTTGGGGTAAAATATTTCAATTTCTGCTCAGATTTAAAAATTGACCATCTTCCCACTATAGTTAAATATATGAAATTTTCACTTAAAATCTGCATGGTTTTATTAAATATACTTAAATACAATTTTTATATGTTAGATTTAAGTTAATAACCCCATTGGTACACCAGAAAACGTAATTTAACGTTCTAGGGGTAAAATATATCAATTTCCGCTCAGATTTAAAAATTCACCATCTTCCCACTTTAGTTAAATAAATGAAATTTTCACTTAAAATCTGCATGGTTTTATTAAATATACTTAAATACAATTTTTATATGTTAGATTTAAGTTAATAACCCCATAGGTACACCAGAAAACGTAATTTAACGTTCTAGGGGTAAAATATTTCAATTTCCGCTCAGATTTAAAAATTCACCATCTTCCCAATACAATTAAATAAAAAAAATTTTCACTTTAAAACTAAAGAGTTTTTTTAAATATATTAAATTACAATTTTTAAATATTAGATTTAAGTTAATAACCCCATAGGTGCACCAGAAAACGTAATTTAACGTTCTAGGGGTAAAATATTTCAATTTCCGCTCAGATTTAAAAATTCACCATCTTCCCACTTTAGTTAAATTAATGAAATTTCCACTTAAAATCTGCATGGTTTTATTAAATATACTTAAATACAATTTTTATATGTTAGATTTAAGTTAATAACCCCATAGGTACACCAGAAAACGTAATTTAACGTTCTAGGGGTAAAATATTTCAATTTCCGCTCAGATTTAAAAATTCACCATCTTCCCACTTTAGTTAAATAAATGAAATTTCCACTTAAAATCTGCATGGTTTTATTAAATATACTTAAATACAATTTTTATATGTTAGATTTAAGTTAATAACCCCATAGGTACACCAGAAAACGTAATTTAACGTTCTAGGGGTAAAATATATCAATTTCCGCTCAGATTGAATAATTGACCCTTTTCCCACTACAATTAAATAAAAAAAATTTTTACTTTAAAACTAAAGAGTTTTTTTAAATATATTAAATTACAATTTTTAAATATTAGATTTAAGTTAATAACCCCATAGGTGCACCAGAAAACGTAATTTAACGTTCTAGGGGTAAAATATATCAATTTCCGCTCAGATTTAATAATTGACCCTTTTCCCACTACAATTAAATAAAAAAAATTTTTATATGTTAGATTTAAGTTAATAACTCCATAGGTACACCAGAAAACGTAATTTAACGTTCTAGGGTTAAAATATTTCAATTTCCGCTCAGATTTAAAAATTGACCATCTTCCCACTATAGTTAAATAAATGAAATTTTCACTTTAAAACTAAAGAGTTTTTTTAAATATATTAAATTACAATTTTTAAATATTCGATTTAAGTTAATAACCCCATAGGTGCACCAGAAAACGTAATTTAACGTTCTAGGGGTAAAATATTTCAATTTCCGCTCAGATTTAAAAATTCACCATCTTCCCACTTTAGTTAAATAAATGAAATTTTCACTTAAAATCTGCATGGTTATATTAAATATACTTAAATACAATTTTTATATGTTAGATTTAAGTTAATAACCCCATAGGTACACCAGAAAACGTAATTTAACGTTATAGGGGTAAAATATTTTAATTTCATCTCAGATTTAATAATTGACCCTTTTCCCACTACAATTAAATAAAAAAAATTTTCACTTTAAAACTAAAGAGTTTTTTTAAATATATTAAATTACAATTTTTAAATATTAGATTTAAGTTAATAACCCCATAGGTGCACCAGAAAACGTAATTTAACGTTCTAGGGGTAAAATATTTCAATTTCAGCTCAGATTTAATAATTGACCCTTTTCCCACTACAATTAAATAAATTAAATTTTCACTTAAAATCTGCATAGTTTTATTTAATATACTTAATTACAATTTTTATATGTTAGATTTAAGTTAATAACCCCATAGGTACACCAGAAAACGTAATTTAACGTTCTAGGGGTAAAATATTTCAATTTCCGCTCAGATTTAAAAATTCACTATCTTCCCACTTTAGTTAAATAAATGAAATTTTCACTTTAAAACTAATGAGTTTTTATAAATATATTAAATTACAATTTTTAAATATTAGATTTAAATTAATAACCCAATAGGTGCACCAGAAAACGTAATTTAACGTTCTAGGGGTAAAATATTTCAATTTCCGCTCAGATTTAAAAATTGACCATCTTCCCACTACAGTTAAATAAATGAAATTTTAACTTAAAATCTGCATGGTTTTATTAAATATACTTAAATACAATTTTTATATGTTAGATTTAAGTTAATAACCCCATAGGTACACCAGAAAACGTAATTTAACGTTCTAGGGGTAAAATATATTAATTTCCGCTCAGATTGAATAATTGACCCTTTTCCCACTACAATTAAATAAAAAAAATTTTTACTTTTAAAACTAAAGAGTTTTTTTAAATATATTAAATTACAATTTTTAAATATTAGATTTAAGTTAATAACCCCATAGGTGCACCAGAAAACGTAATTTAACGTTCTAGGGGTAAAAATATATCAATTTCCGCTCAGATTTAATAATTGACCCTTTTCCCACTACAATTAAATAAAAAAAATTTTTATATGTTAGATTTAAGTTAATAACTCCATAGGTACACCAGAAAACGTAATTTAACGTTCTAGGGTTAAAATATTTCAATTTCCGCTCAGATTTAAAAATTGACCATCTTCCCACTATAGTTAAATAAATGAAATTTTCACTTTAAAACTAAAGAGTTTTTTTAAATATATTAAATTACAATTTTTAAATATTCGATTTAAGTTAATAACCCCATAGGTGCACCAGAAAACGTAATTTAACGTTCTAGGGGTAAAATATTTCAATTTCCGCTCAGATTTAAAAATTCACCATCTTCCCACTTTAGTTAAATAAATGAAATTTTCACTTAAAATCTGCATGGTTATATTAAATATACTTAAATACAATTTTTATATGTTAGATTTAAGTTAATAACCCCATAGGTACACCAGAAAACGTAATTTAACGTTATAGGGGTAAAATATTTCAATTTCATCTCAGATTTAATAATTGACCCTTTTCCCACTACAATTAAATAAAAAAAATTTTCACTTTAAAACTAAAGAGTTTTTTTAAATATATTAAATTACAATTTTTAAATATTAGATTTAAGTTAATAACCCCATAGGTGCACCAGAAAACGTAATTTAACGTTCTAGGGGTAAAATATTTCAATTTCCGCTCAGATTTAATAATTGACCCTTTTCCCACTACAATTAAATAAATTAAATTTTCACTTAAAATCTGCATAGTTTTATTTAATATACTTAATTTCAATTTTTATATGTTAGATTTAAGTTAATAACTCCATAGGTACACCAGAAAACGTAATTTAACGTTCTAGGGGTAAAATATTTCAATTTCCGCTCAGATTTAAAAATTCACCATCTTCCCACTTTAGTTAAATAAATGAAATTTTCACTTAAAATCTGCATGGTTTTATTAAATATACTTAAATACAATTTTTATATTTTAGATTTAAGTTAATAACCCCATAGGTACACCAGAAAACGTAATTTAACGTTCTTGGGGTAAAATATTTCAATTTCTGCTCAGATTTAAAAATTGACCATCTTCCCACTATAGTTAAATAAATGAAATTTTCACTTAAAATCTGCATGGTTTTATTAAATATACTTAAATACAATTTTTATATGTTAGATTTAAGTTAATAACCCCATTGGTACACCAGAAAACGTAATTTAACGTTCTAGGGGTAAAATATATCAATTTCCGCTCAGATTTAAAAATTCACCATCTTCCCACTTTAGTTAAATAAATGAAATTTTCACTTAAAATCTGCATGGTTTTATTAAATATACTTAAATACAATTTTTATATGTTAGATTTAAGTTAATAACCCCATAGGTACACCAGAAAACGTAATTTAACGTTCTTGGAGTAAAATATTTCAATTTCCGCTCAGATTTAAAAATTGACCATCTTCCCACTATAGTTAAATAAATGAAATTTTCACTTAAAATCTGCATGGATTTATTAAATATACTTAAATACAATTTTTATATGTTAGATTTAAGTTAATAACCCCATAGGTACACCAGAAAACGTAATTTAACGTTCTAGGGGTAAAATATATCAATTTCCGCTCAGATTTAATAATTGACCCTTTTCCCACTACAATTAAATAAAAAAAATTTTCACTTTAAAACTAAAGAGTTTTTTTAAATATATTAAATTACAATTTTTATATGTTAGATTTAAGTTAATAACCCTATAGGTGCACCAGAAAACGTAATTTAACGTTCTAGGGGTAAAATATTTCAATTTCCGCTCAGATTTAAAAATTGACCATCTTCCCACTATAGTTAAATAAATGAAATTTTCACTTAAAATCTGCATGGTTTTATTAAATATACTTAAATACAATTTTTATATGTTAGATGTAAGTTAATAACCCCATAGGTGCACCAGAAAACGTAATTTAACGTTCTAGGGGTAAAATATTTCAATTTCAGCTCAGATTTAATAATTGACCCTTTTCCCACTACAATTAAATAAATTAAATTTTCACTTAAAATCTGCATAGTTTTATTTAATATACTTAATTACAATTTTTATATGTTAGATTTAAGTTAATAACCCCATAGGTACACCAGAAAACGTAATTTAACGTTCTAGGGGTAAAATATATCAATTTCCGCTCAGATTTAATAATTGACCCTTTTCCCAATACAATTAAATAAAAAAAATTTTCACTTTAAAACTAAAGAGTTTTTTTAAATATATTAAATTACAATTTTTAAATATTAGATTTAAGTTAATAACCCCATAGGTGCACCAGAAAACGTAATTTAACGTTCTAGGGGTAAAATATTTCAATTTCCGCTCAGATTTAAAAATTCACCATCTTCCCACTTTAGTTAAATAAATGAAATTTTCACTTAAAATCTGCATGGTTTTATTAAATATACTTAAATACAATTTTTATATGTTAGATTTAAGTTAATAACCCCATAGGTACACCAGAAAACGTAATTTAACGTTCTAGGGGTAAAATATATCAATTTCCGCTCAGATTTAATAATTGACCCTTTTCCCAATACAATTAAATAAAAAAAATTTTCACTTTAAAACTAAAGAGTTTTTTTTAAATATATTAAATTACAATTTTTAAATATTAGATTTAAGTTAATAACCCCATAGGTGCACCAGAAAACGTAATTTAACGTTCTAGGGGTAAAATATTTCAATTTCCGCTCAGATTTAAAAATTCACCATCTTCCCACTTTAGTTAAATAAATGAAATTTTCACTTAAAATCTGCATGGTTTTATTAAATATACTTAAATACAATTTTTATATGTTAGATTTAAGTTAATAACCCCATAGGTACACCAGAAAACGTAATTTAACGTTCTAGGGGTAAAATATATCAATTTCCGCTCAGATTGAATAATTGACCCTTTTCCCACTACAATTAAATAAACAAAATTTTTACTTTAAAACTAAAGAGTTTTTTTAAATATATTAAATTACAATTTTTAAATATTAGATTTAAGTTAATAACCCCATAGGTGCACCAGAAAACGTAATTTAACGTTCTAGGGGTAAAATATATCAATTTCCGCTCAGATTTAATAATTGACCCTTTTCCCACTATAGTTAAATAAATGAAATTTTCACTTAAAATCTGCATAGTTTTTTTAAATATATTAAATTACAATTTTTATATGTTAGATTTAAGTTAATAACCCCATAGGTGCACCAGAAAACGTAATTTAACGTTCTAGGGGTAAAATATTTCAATTTCCGCTCAGATTTAAAAATTGACCATCTTCCCACTATAGTTAAATAAATGAAATTTTCACTTAAAATCTGCATGGTTTTATTAAATATACTTAAATACAATTTTTATATGTTAGATGTAAGTTAATAACCCCATAGGTGCACCAGAAAACGTAATTTAACGTTCTAGGGGTAAAATATTTCAATTTCAGCTCAGATTTAATAATTGACCCTTTTCCCACTACAATTAAATAAATTAAATTTTCACTTAAAATCTGCATAGTTTTATTTAATATACTTAATTACAATTTTTATATGTTAGATTTAAGTTAATAACCCCATAGGTACACCAGAAAACGTAATTTAACGTTCTAGGGGTAAAATATATCAATTTCCGCTCAGATTTAATAATTGACTCTTTTCCCAATACAATTAAATAAAAAAAATTTTCACTTTAAAACTAAAGAGTTTTTTTAAATATATTAAATTACAATTTTTAAATATTAGATTTAAGTTAATAACCCCATAGGTGCACCAGAAAACGTAATTTAACGTTCTAGGGGTAAAATATTTCAATTTCCGCTCAGATTTAAAAATTCACCATCTTCCCACTTTAGTTAAATAAATGAAATTTCCACTTAAAATCTGCATGGTTTTATTAAATATACTTAAATACAATTTTTATATGTTAGATTTAAGTTAATAACCCCATAGGTACACCAGAAAACGTAATTTAACGTTCTAGGGTTAAAATATTTCAATTTCCGCTCAGATTTAAAAATTGACCATCTTCCCACTATAGTTAAATAAATGAAATTTTCACTTTAAAAACTAAAGAGTTTTTTTAAATATATTAAATTACAATTTTTAAATATTCGATTTAAGTTAATAACCCCATAGGTGCACCAGAAAACGTAATTTAACGTTCTAGGGGTAAAATATATCAATTTCCGCTCAGATTTAAAAATTCACCATCTTCCCACTTTAGTTAAATAAATGAAATTTTCACTTAAAATCTGCATGGTTTTATTAAATATACTTAAATACAATTTTTATATGTTAGATTTAAGTTAATAACCCCATAGGTACACCAGAAAACGTAATTTAACGTTCTAGGGGTAAAATATATCAATTTCCGCTCAGATTTAATAATTGACCCTTTTCCCAATACAATTAAATAAAAAAAATTTTCACTTTAAAACTAAAGAGTTTTTTTAAATATATTAAATTACAATTTTTAAATATTAGATTTAAGTTAATAACCCCATAGGTGCACCAGAAAACGTAATTTAACGTTCTAGGGGTAAAATATTTCAATTTCCGCTCAGATTTAAAAATTCACCATCTTCCCACTTTAGTTAAATAAATGAAATTTCCACTTAAAATCTGCATGGTTTTATTAAATATACTTAAATACAATTTTTATATGTTAGATTTAAGTTAATAACCCCATAGGTACACCAGAAAACGTAATTTAACGTTATAGGGGTAAAATATTTTAATTTCATCTCAGATTTAATAATTGACCCTTTTCCCACTACAATTAAATAAAAAAAATTTTCACTTTAAAACTAAAGAGTTTTTTTAAATATATTAAATTACAATTTTTAAATATTAGATTTAAGTTAATAACCCCATAGGTGCACCAGAAAACGTAATTTAACGTTCTAGGGGTAAAATATTTCAATTTCAGCTCAGATTTAATAATTGACCCTTTTCCCACTACAATTAAATAAATTAAATTTTCACTTAAAATCTGCATAGTTTTATTTAATATACTTAATTACAATTTTTATATGTTAGATTTAAGTTAATAACCCCATAGGTACACCAGAAAACGTAATTTAACGTTCTAGGGGTAAAATATTTCAATTTCCGCTCAGATTTAAAAATTCACTATCTTCCCACTTTAGTTAAATAAATGAAATTTTCACTTTAAAACTAATGAGTTTTTATAAATATATTAAATTACAATTTTTAAATATTAGATTTAAATTAATAACCCAATAGGTGCACCAGAAAACGTAATTTAACGTTCTAGGGGTAAAATATTTCAATTTCCGCTCAGATTTAAAAATTGACCATCTTCCCACTACAGTTAAATAAATGAAATTTTAACTTAAAATCTGCATGGTTTTATTAAATATACTTAAATACAATTTTTATATGTTAGATTTAAGTTAATAACCCCATAGGTACACCAGAAAACGTAATTTAACGTTCTAGGGGTAAAATATATTAATTTCCGCTCAGATTGAATAATTGACCCTTTTCCCACTACAATTAAATAAAAAAAATTTTTACTTTAAAACTAAAGAGTTTTTTTAAATATATTAAATTACAATTTTTAAATATTAGATTTAAGTTAATAACCCCATAGGTGCACCAGAAAACGTAATTTAACGTTCTAGGGGTAAAATATATCAATTTCCGCTCAGATTTAATAATTGACCCTTTTCCCACTACAATTAAATAAAAAAAATTTTTATATGTTAGATTTAAGTTAATAACTCCATAGGTACACCAGAAAACGTAATTTAACGTTCTAGGGTTAAAATATTTCAATTTCCGCTCAGATTTAAAAATTGACCATCTTCCCACTATAGTTAAATAAATGAAATTTTCACTTAAAATCTGCATGGTTTTATTAAATATACTTAAATACAATTTTTATATGTTAGATTTAAGTTAATAACCCCATTGGTACACCAGAAAACGTAATTTAACGTTCTAGGGGTAAAATATATCAATTTCCGCTCAGATTTAAAAATTCACCATCTTCCCACTTTAGTTAAATAAATGAAATTTTCACTTAAAATCTGCATGGTTTTATTAAATATACTTAAATACAATTTTTATATGTTAGATTTAAGTTAATAACCCCATAGGTACACCAGAAAACGTAATTTAACGTTCTAGGGGTAAAATATTTCAATTTCCGCTCAGATTTAAAAATTCACCATCTTCCCAATACAATTAAATAAAAAAAATTTTCACTTTAAAACTAAAGAGTTTTTTTAAATATATTAAATTACAATTTTTAAATATTAGATTTAAGTTAATAACCCCATAGGTGCACCAGAAAACGTAATTTAACGTTCTAGGGGTAAAATATTTCAATTTCCGCTCAGATTTAAAAATTCACCATCTTCCCACTTTAGTTAAATTAATGAAATTTCCACTTAAAATCTGCATGGTTTTATTAAATATACTTAAATACAATTTTTATATGTTAGATTTAAGTTAATAACCCCATAGGTACACCAGAAAACGTAATTTAACGTTCTAGGGGTAAAATATTTCAATTTCCGCTCAGATTTAAAAATTCACCATCTTCCCACTTTAGTTAAATAAATGAAATTTCCACTTAAAATCTGCATGGTTTTATTAAATATACTTAAATACAATTTTTATATGTTAGATTTAAGTTAATAACCCATAGGTACACCAGAAAACGTAATTTAACGTTCTAGGGGTAAAATATATCAATTTCCGCTCAGATTGAATAATTGACCCTTTTCCCACTACAATTAAATAAAAAAAATTTTTACTTTAAAACTAAAGAGTTTTTTTAAATATATTAAATTACAATTTTTAAATATTAGATTTAAGTTAATAACCCCATAGGTGCACCAGAAAACGTAATTTAACGTTCTAGGGGTAAAATATATCAATTTCCGCTCAGATTTAATAATTGACCCTTTTCCCACTACAATTAAATAAAAAAAATTTTTATATGTTAGATTTAAGTTAATAACTCCATAGGTACACCAGAAAACGTAATTTAACGTTCTAGGGTTAAAATATTTCAATTTCCGCTCAGATTTAAAAATTGACCATCTTCCCACTATAGTTAAATAAATGAAATTTTCACTTTAAAACTAAAGAGTTTTTTTAAATATATTAAATTACAATTTTTAAATATTCGATTTAAGTTAATAACCCCATAGGTGCACCAGAAAACGTAATTTAACGTTCTAGGGGTAAAATATTTCAATTTCCGCTCAGATTTAAAAATTCACCATCTTCCCACTTTAGTTAAATAAATGAAATTTTCACTTAAAATCTGCATGGTTATATTAAATATACTTAAATACAATTTTTATATGTTAGATTTAAGTTAATAACCCCATAGGTACACCAGAAAACGTAATTTAACGTTATAGGGGTAAAATATTTTAATTTCATCTCAGATTTAATAATTGACCCTTTTCCCACTACAATTAAATAAAAAAAATTTTCACTTTAAAACTAAAGAGTTTTTTTAAATATATTAAATTACAATTTTTAAATATTAGATTTAAGTTAATAACCCCATAGGTGCACCAGAAAACGTAATTTTAACGTTCTAGGGGTAAAATATTTCAATTTCAGCTCAGATTTAATAATTGACCCTTTTCCCACTACAATTAAATAAATTAAATTTTCACTTAAAATCTGCATAGTTTTATTTAATATACTTAATTACAATTTTTATATGTTAGATTTAAGTTAATAACCCCATAGGTACACCAGAAAACGTAATTTAACGTTCTAGGGGTAAAATATTTCAATTTCCGCTCAGATTTAAAAATTCACTATCTTCCCACTTTAGTTAAATAAATGAAATTTTCACTTTAAAACTAATGAGTTTTTATAAATATATTAAATTACAATTTTTAAATATTAGATTTAAATTAATAACCCAATAGGTGCACCAGAAAACGTAATTTAACGTTCTAGGGGTAAAATATTTCAATTTCCGCTCAGATTTAAAAATTGACCATCTTCCCACTACAGTTAAATAAATGAAATTTTTAACTTAAAATCTGCATGGTTTTATTAAATATACTTAAATACAATTTTTATATGTTAGATTTAAGTTAATAACCCCATAGGTACACCAGAAAACGTAATTTAACGTTCTAGGGGTAAAATATATTAATTTCCGCTCAGATTGAATAATTGACCCTTTTCCCACTACAATTAAATAAAAAAAATTTTTACTTTAAAACTAAAGAGTTTTTTTAAATATATTAAATTACAATTTTTAAATATTAGATTTAAGTTAATAACCCCATAGGTGCACCAGAAAAACGTAATTTAACGTTCTAGGGGTAAAATATATCAATTTCCGCTCAGATTTAATAATTGACCCTTTTCCCACTACAATTAAATAAAAAAAATTTTTATATGTTAGATTTAAGTTAATAACTCCATAGGTACACCAGAAAACGTAATTTAACGTTCTAGGGTTAAAATATTTCAATTTCCGCTCAGATTTAAAAATTGACCATCTTCCCACTATAGTTAAATAAATGAAATTTTCACTTTAAAACTAAAGAGTTTTTTTAAATATATTAAATTACAATTTTTAAATATTCGATTTAAGTTAATAACCCCATAGGTGCACCAGAAAACGTAATTTAACGTTCTAGGGGTAAAATATTTCAATTTCCGCTCAGATTTAAAAATTCACCATCTTCCCACTTTAGTTAAATAAATGAAATTTTCACTTAAAATCTGCATGGTTATATTAAATATACTTAAATACAATTTTTATATGTTAGATTTAAGTTAATAACCCCATAGGTACACCAGAAAACGTAATTTAACGTTATAGGGGTAAAATATTTCAATTTCATCTCAGATTTAATAATTGACCCTTTTCCCACTACAATTAAATAAAAAAAATTTTCACTTTAAAACTAAAGAGTTTTTTTAAATATATTAAATTACAATTTTTAAATATTAGATTTAAGTTAATAACCCCATAGGTGCACCAGAGAAAACGTAATTTAACGTTCTAGGGGTAAAATATTTCAATTTCCGCTCAGATTTAATAATTGACCCTTTTCCCACTACAATTAAATAAATTAAATTTTCACTTAAAATCTGCATAGTTTTATTTAATATACTTAATTTCAATTTTTATATGTTAGATTTAAGTTAATAACTCCATAGGTACACCAGAAAACGTAATTTAACGTTCTAGGGGTAAAATATTTCAATTTCCGCTCAGATTTAAAAATTCACCATCTTCCCACTTTAGTTAAATAAATGAAATTTTCACTTAAAATCTGCATGGTTTTTATTAAATATACTTAAATACAATTTTTATATTTTAGATTTAAGTTAATAACCCCATAGGTACACCAGAAAACGTAATTTAACGTTCTTGGGGTAAAATATTTCAATTTCTGCTCAGATTTAAAAATTGACCATCTTCCCACTATAGTTAAATAAATGAAATTTTCACTTAAAATCTGCATGGTTTTATTAAATATACTTAAATACAATTTTTATATGTTAGATTTAAGTTAATAACCCCATTGGTACACCAGAAAACGTAATTTAACGTTCTAGGGGTAAAATATATCAATTTCCGCTCAGATTTAAAAATTCACCATCTTCCCACTTTAGTTAAATAAATGAAATTTTCACTTAAAATCTGCATGGTTTTATTAAATATACTTAAATACAATTTTTATATGTTAGATTTAAGTTAATAACCCCATAGGTACACCAGAAAACGTAATTTAACGTTCTTGGAGTAAAATATTTCAATTTCCGCTCAGATTTAAAAATTGACCATCTTCCCACTATAGTTAAATAAATGAAATTTTCACTTAAAATCTGCATGGATTTATTAAATATACTTAAATACAATTTTTATATGTTAGATTTAAGTTAATAACCCCATAGGTACACCAGAAAACGTAATTTAACGTTCTAGGGGTAAAATATATCAATTTCCGCTCAGATTTAATAATTGACCCTTTTCCCACTACAATTTAATAAAAAAAATTTTCACTTTAAAACTAAAGAGTTTTTTTAAATATATTAAATTACAATTTTTATATGTTAGATTTAAGTTAATAACCCCATAGGTGCACCAGAAAACGTAATTTAACGTTCTAGGGGTAAAATATTTCAATTTCCGCTCAGATTTAAAAATTGACCATCTTCCCACTATAGTTAAATAAATGAAATTTTCACTTAAAATCTGCATGGTTTTATTAAATATACTTAAATACAATTTTTATATGTTAGATGTAAGTTAATAACCCCATAGGTGCACCAGAAAACGTAATTTAACGTTCTAGGGGTAAAATATTTCAATTTCAGCTCAGATTTAATAATTGACCCTTTTCCCACTACAATTAAATAAATTAAATTTTCACTTAAAATCTGCATAGTTTTATTTAATATACTTAATTACAATTTTTATATGTTAGATTTAAGTTAATAACCCCATAGGTACACCAGAAAACGTAATTTAACGTTCTAGGGGTAAAATATATCAATTTTCCGCTCAGATTTAATAATTGACCCTTTTCCCAATACAATTAAATAAAAAAAATTTTCACTTTAAAACTAAAGAGTTTTTTTAAATATATTAAATTACAATTTTTAAATATTAGATTTAAGTTAATAACCCCATAGGTGCACCAGAAAACGTAATTTAACGTTCTAGGGGTAAAATATTTCAATTTCCGCTCAGATTTAAAAATTCACCATCTTCCCACTTTAGTTAAATAAATGAAATTTTCACTTAAAATCTGCATGGTTTTATTAAATATACTTAAATACAATTTTTATATGTTAGATTTAAGTTAATAACCCCATAGGTACACCAGAAAACGTAATTTAACGTTCTAGGGGTAAAATTATTTCAATTTCCGCTCAGATTTAAAAATTCACTATCTTCCCACTTTAGTTAAATAAATGAAATTTTCACTTTAAAACTAATGAGTTTTTTTAAATATATTAAATTACAATTTTTAAATATTAGATTTAAATTAATAACCCAATAGGTGCACCAGAAAACGTAATTTAACGTTCTAGGGGTAAAATATTTCAATTTCCGCTCAGATTTAAAAATTGACCATCTTCCCACTACAGTTAAATAAATGAAATTTTCACTTAAAATCTGCATGGTTTTATTAAATATACTTAAATACAATTTTTATATGTTAGATTTAAGTTAATAACCCCATAGGTACACCAGAAAACGTAATTTAACGTTCTAGGGGTAAAATATATCAATTTCCGCTCAGATTGAATAATTGACCCTTTTCCCACTACAATTAAATAAAAAAAATTTTTACTTTAAAACTAAAGAGTTTTTTTAAATATATTAAATTACAATTTTTAAATATTAGATTTAAGTTAATAACCCCATAGGTGCACCAGAAAACGTAATTTAACGTTCTAGGGGTAAAATATATCAATTTCCGCTCAGATTTAATAATTGACCCTTTTCCCACTATAGTTAAATAAATGAAATTTTCACTTAAAATCTGCATAGTTTTTTTAAATATATTAAATTACAATTTTTATATGTTAGATTTAAGTTAATAACCCCATAGGTGCACCAGAAAACGTAATTTAACGTTCTAGGGGTAAAATATTTCAATTTCCGCTCAGATTTAAAAATTGACCATCTTCCCACTATAGTTAAATAAATGAAATTTTCACTTAAAATCTGCATGGTTTTATTAAATATACTTAAATACAATTTTTATATGTTAGATGTAAGTTAATAACCCCATAGGTGCACCAGAAAACGTAATTTAACGTTCTAGGGGTAAAATATTTCAATTTCAGCTCAGATTTAATAATTGACCCTTTTCCCACTACAATTAAATAAATTAAATTTTCACTTAAAATCTGCATAGTTTTATTTAATATACTTAATTACAATTTTTATATGTTAGATTTAAGTTAATAACCCCATAGGTACACCAGAAAACGTAATTTAACGTTCTAGGGGTAAAATATATCAATTTCCGCTCAGATTTAATAATTGACCCTTTTCCCAATACAATTAAATAAAAAAAATTTTCACTTTAAAACTAAAGAGTTTTTTTAAATATATTAAATTACAATTTTTAAATATTAGATTTAAGTTAATAACCCCATAGGTGCACCAGAAAACGTAATTTAACGTTCTAGGGGTAAAATATTTCAATTTCCGCTCAGATTTAAAAATTCACCATCTTCCCACTTTAGTTAAATAAATGAAATTTCCACTTAAAATCTGCATGGTTTTATTAAATATACTTAAATACAATTTTTATATGTTAGATTTAAGTTAATAACCCCATAGGTACACCAGAAAACGTAATTTAACGTTCTAGGGTTAAAATATTTCAATTTCCGCTCAGATTTAAAAATTGACCATCTTCCCACTATAGTTAAATAAATGAAATTTTCACTTTAAAACTAAAGAGTTTTTTTAAATATATTAAATTACAATTTTTAAATATTCGATTTAAGTTAATAACCCCATAGGTGCACCAGAAAACGTAATTTAACGTTCTAGGGGTAAAATATATCAATTTCCGCTCAGATTTAAAAATTCACCATCTTCCCACTTTAGTTAAATAAATGAAATTTTCACTTAAAATCTGCATGGTTTTATTAAATATACTTAAATACAATTTTTATATGTTAGATTTAAGTTAATAACCCCATAGGTACACCAGAAAACGTAATTTAACGTTCTAGGGGTAAAATATATCAATTTCCGCTCAGATTTAATAATTGACCCTTTTCCCAATACAATTAAATAAAAAAAATTTTCACTTTAAAACTAAAGAGTTTTTTTAAATATATTAAATTACAATTTTTAAATATTAGATTTAAGTTAATAACCCCATAGGTGCACCAGAAAACGTAATTTAACGTTCTAGGGGTAAAATATTTCAATTTCCGCTCAGATTTAAAAATTCACCATCTTCCCACTTTAGTTAAATAAATGAAATTTCCACTTAAAATCTGCATGGTTTTATTAAATATACTTAAATACAATTTTTATATGTTAGATTTAAGTTAATAACCCCATAGGTACACCAGAAAACGTAATTTAACGTTCTAGGGGTAAAATATTTCAATTTCCGCTCAGATTTAAAAATTCACTATCTTCCCACTTTAGTTAAATAAATGAAATTTTCACTTTAAAACTAATGAGTTTTTTTAAATATATTAAATTACAATTTTTAAATATTAGATTTAAATTAATAACCCAATAGGTGCACCAGAAAACGTAATTTAACGTTCTAGGGATAAAATATTTCAATTTCCGCTCAGATTTAAAAATTGACCATCTTCCCACTACAGTTAAATAAATGAAATTTTCACTTAAAATCTGCATGGTTTTATTAAATATACTTAAATACAATTTTTATATGTTAGATTTAAGTTAATAACCCCATAGGTACACCAGAAAACGTAATTTAACGTTCTAGGGGTAAAATATATCAATTTCCGCTCAGATTGAATAATTGACCCTTTTCCCACTACAATTAAATAAAAAAAATTTTTACTTTAAAACTAAAGAGTTTTTTTAAATATATTAAATTACAATTTTTAAATATTAGATTTAAGTTAATAACCCCATAGGTGCACCAGAAAACGTAATTTAACGTTCTAGGGGTAAAATATATCAATTTCCGCTCAGATTTAATAATTGACCCTTTTCCCACTACAATTAAATAAAAAAAATTTTTATATGTTAGATTTAAGTTAATAACTCCATAGGTACACCAGAAAACGTAATTTAACGTTCTAGGGTTAAAATATTTCAATTTCCGCTCAGATTTAAAAATTGACCATCTTCCCACTATAGTTAAATAAATGAAATTTTCACTTTAAAACTAAAGAGTTTTTTTAAATATATTAAATTACAATTTTTAAATATTAGATTTAAGTTAATAACCCCATAGGTACACCAGAAAACGTAATTTAACGTTCTAGGGTTAAAATATTTCAATTTCCGCTCAGATTTAAAAATTGACCATCTTCCCACTATAGTTAAATAAATGAAATTTTCACTTAAAATCTGCATGGTTTTATTTAATATACTTAATTCCAATTTTTATATGTTAGATTTAAGTTAATAACCCCATAGGTACACCAGAAAACGTAATTTAACGTTCTAGGGGTAAAATATTTCAATTTCCGCTCAGATTTAAAAATTCACCATCTTCCCACTTTAGTTAAATAAATGAAATTTCCACTTAAAATCTGCATGGTTTTATTAAATATACTTAAATACAATTTTTATATGTTAGATTTAAGTTAATAACCCCATAGGTACACCAGAAAACGTAATTTAACGTTCTAGGGGTAAAATATTTCAATTTCCGCTCAGATTTAAAAATTCACTATCTTCCCACTTTAGTTAAATAAATGAAATTTTCACTTTAAAACTAATGAGTTTTTTTAAATATATTAAATTACAATTTTTAAATATTAGATTTAAATTAATAACCCAATAGGTGCACCAGAAAACGTAATTTAACGTTCTAGGGGTAAAATATTTCAATTTCCGCTCAGATTTAAAAATTGACCATCTTCCCACTACAGTTAAATAAATGAAATTTTCACTTAAAATCTGCATGGTTTTATTAAATATACTTAAATACAATTTTTATATGTTAGATTTAAGTTAATAACCCCATAGGTACACCAGAAAACGTAATTTAACGTTCTAGGGGTAAAATATATCAATTTCCGCTCAGATTGAATAATTGACCCTTTTCCCACTACAATTAAATAAAAAAAATTTTTACTTTAAAACTAAAGAGTTTTTTTAAATATATTAAATTACAATTTTTAAATATTAGATTTAAGTTAATAACCCCATAGGTGCACCAGAAAACGTAATTTAACGTTCTAGGGGTAAAATATATCAATTTCCGCTCAGATTTAATAATTGACCCTTTTCCCACTACAATTAAATAAAAAAAATTTTTATATGTTAGATTTAAGTTAATAACTCCATAGGTACACCAGAAAACGTAATTTAACGTTCTAGGGTTAAAATATTTCAATTTCCGCTCAGATTTAAAAATTGACCATCTTCCCACTATAGTTAAATAAATGAAATTTTCACTTTAAAACTAAAGAGTTTTTTTAAATATATTAAATTACAATTTTTAAATATTCGATTTAAGTTAATAACCCCATAGGTGCACCAGAAAACGTAATTTAACGTTCTAGGGGTAAAATATTTCAATTTCCGCTCAGATTTAAAAATTCACCATCTTCCCACTTTAGTTAAATAAATGAAATTTTCACTTAAAATCTGCATGGTTATATTAAATATACTTAAATACAATTTTTATATGTTAGATTTAAGTTAATAACCCCATAGGTACACCAGAAAACGTAATTTAACGTTATAGGGGTAAAATATTTCAATTTCATCTCAGATTTAATAATTGACCCTTTTCCCACTACAATTAAATAAAAAAAATTTTCACTTTAAAACTAAAGAGTTTTTTTAAATATATTAAATTACAATTTTTAAATATTAGATTTAAGTTAATAACCCCATAGGTGCACCAGAAAACGTAATTTAACGTTCTAGGGGTAAAATATTTCAATTTCCGCTCAGATTTAAAAATTCACCATCTTCCCACTTTAGTTAAATAAATGAAATTTCCACTTAAAATCTGCATGGTTTTATTAAATATACTTAAATACAATTTTTATATGTTAGATTTAAGTTAATAACCCCATAGGTACACCAGAAAACGTAATTTAACGTTCTAGGGGTAAAATATTTCAATTTCCGCTCAGATTTAAAAATTCACTATCTTCCCACTTTAGTTAAATAAATGAAATTTTCACTTTAAAACTAATGAGTTTTTTTAAATATATTAAATTACAATTTTTAAATATTAGATTTAAATTAATAACCCAATAGGTGCACCAGAAAACGTAATTTAACGTTCTAGGGGTAAAATATTTCAATTTCCGCTCAGATTTAAAAATTGACCATCTTCCCACTACAGTTAAATAAATGAAATTTTCACTTAAAATCTGCATGGTTTTATTAAATATACTTAAATACAATTTTTATATGTTAGATTTAAGTTAATAACCCCATAGGTACACCAGAAAACGTAATTTAACGTTCTAGGGGTAAAATATATCAATTTCCGCTCAGATTGAATAATTGACCCTTTTCCCACTACAATTAAATAAAAAAAATTTTTACTTTAAAACTAAAGAGTTTTTTTAAATATATTAAATTACAATTTTTAAATATTAGATTTAAGTTAATAACCCCATAGGTGCACCAGAAAACGTAATTTAACGTTCTAGGGGTAAAATATATCAATTTCCGCTCAGATTTAATAATTGACCCTTTTCCCACTACAATTAAATAAAAAAAATTTTTATATGTTAGATTTAAGTTAATAACTCCATAGGTACACCAGAAAACGTAATTTAACGTTCTAGGGTTAAAATATTTCAATTTCCGCTCAGATTTAAAAATTGACCATCTTCCCACTATAGTTAAATAAATGAAATTTTCACTTTAAAACTAAAGAGTTTTTTTAAATATATTAAATTACAATTTTTAAATATTCGATTTAAGTTAATAACCCCATAGGTGCACCAGAAAACGTAATTTAACGTTCTAGGGGTAAAATATTTCAATTTCCGCTCAGATTTAAAAATTCACCATCTTCCCACTTTAGTTAAATAAATGAAATTTTCACTTAAAATCTGCATGGTTATATTAAATATACTTAAATACAATTTTTATATGTTAGATTTAAGTTAATAACCCCATAGGTACACCAGAAAACGTAATTTAACGTTATAGGGGTAAAATATTTAAATTTCATCTCAGATTTAATAATTGACCCTTTTCCCACTACAATTAAATAAAAAAAATTTTCACTTTAAAAATAAGAGTTTTTTTAAATATATTAAATTACAATTTTTATATGTTAGATTCAAGTTAATAACCCCATAGGTGCACCAGAAAACGTAATTTAACGTTCTAGGGGTAAAATATTTCAATTTCCGCTCAGATTTAATAATTGACCCTTTTCCCACTACATTTAAATAAATTAAATTTTCACTTAAAATCTGCATAGTTTTATTTAATATACTTAATTACAATTTTTATATGTTAGATTTAAGTTAATAACTCCATAGGTACACCAGAAAACGTAATTTAACGTTCTAGGGTTAAAAAATTTCAATTTCCGCTCAGATTTAAAAATTGACCATCTTCCCACTATAGTTAAATAAATGAAATTTTCACTTAAAATCTGCATGGTTTTATTTAATATACTTAATTACAATTTTTATATGTTAGATTCAAGTTAATAACCCCATAGGTGCACCAGAAAACGTAATTTAACGTTCTAGGGGTAAAATATTTCAATTTCCGCTCAGATTTAAAAATTCACTATCTTCCCACTTTAGTTAAATAAATGAAATTTTCACTTTAAAACTAATGAGTTTTTTTAAATATATTAAATTACAATTTTTAAATATTAGATTTAAGTTAATAACCCCATAGGTGCACCAGAAAACGTAATTTAACGTTCTAGGGGTAAAATATTTCAATTTCCGCTCAGATTTAAAAATTCACCATCTTCCCACTTTAGTTAAATAAATGAAATTTTCACTTAAAATCTGCATGGTTTTATTAAATATACTTAAATACAATTTTTATATGTTAGATTTAAGTTAATAACTCCATAGGTACACCAGAAAACGTAATTTAACGTTCTAGGGGTAAAATATTTCAATTTCTGCTCAGATTTAAAAATTGACCATCTTCCCACTATAGTTAAATAAATGAAATTTTCACTTAAAATCTGCATGGTTTTATTAAATATACTTAAATACAATTTTTATATGTTAGATTTAAGTTAATAACCCCATTGGTACACCAGAAAACGTAATTTAACGTTCTAGGGGTAAAATATATCAATTTCCGCTCAGATTTAAAAATTCACCATCTTCCCACTTTAGTTAAATAAATGAAATTTTCACTTAAAATCTGCATGGTTTTATTCAATATACTTAAATACAATTTTTATATGTTAGATTTAAGTTAATAACCCCATAGGTACACCAGAAAACGTAATTTAACGTTCTTGGAGTAAAATATTTCAATTTCCGCTCAGATTTAAAAATTGACCATCTTCCCACTATAGTTAAATAAATGAAATTTTCACTTAAAATCTGCATGGATTTATTAAATATACTTAAATACAATTTTTATATGTTAGATTTAAGTTAATAACCCCATAGGTACACCAGAAAACGTAATTTAACGTTCTAGGGGTAAAATATATCAATTTCCGCTCAGATTTAATAATTGACCCTTTTCCCACTACAATTAAATAAAAAAAATTTTCACTTTAAAACTAAAGAGTTTTTTTAAATATATTAAATTACAATTTTTAAATATTAGATTTAAGTTAATAACCCCATAGGTGCACCAGAAAACGTAATTTAACGTTCTAGGGGTAAAATATTTCAATTTCCGCTCAGATTTAAAAATTCACCATCTTCCCACTTTAGTTAAATAAATGAAATTTTCACTTAAAATCTGCATGGTTTTATTAAATATACTTAAATACAATTTTTATATTTTAGATTTAAGTTAATAACCCATAGGTACACCAGAAAACGTAATTTAACGTTCTTGGGGTAAAATATTTCAATTTCTGCTCAGATTTAAAAATTGACCATCTTCCCACTATAGTTAAATAAATGAAATTTTCACTTAAAATCTGCATGGTTTTATTAAATATACTTAAATACAATTTTTATATGTTAGATTTAAGTTAATAACCCCATTGGTACACCAGAAAACGTAATTTAACGTTCTAGGGGTAAAATATATCAATTTCCGCTCAGATTTAAAAATTCACCATCTTCCCACTTTAGTTAAATATATGAAATTTTCACTTAAAATCTGCATGGTTTTATTAAATATACTTAAATACAATTTTTATATGTTAGATTTAAGTTAATAACCCCATAGGTACACCAGAAAACGTAATTTAACGTTCTTGGAGTAAAATATTTCAATTTCCGCTCAGATTTAAAAATTGACCATCTTCCCACTATAGTTAAATAAATGAAATTTTCACTTAAAATCTGCATAGATTTATTAAATATACTTAAATACAATTTTTATATGTTAGATTTAAGTTAATAACCCCATAGGTACACCAGAAAACGTAATTTAACGTTCTAGGGGTAAAATATATCAATTTCCGCTCAGATTTAATAATTGACCCTTTTCCCACTACAATTAAATAAAAAAAATTTTCACTTTAAAACTAAAGAGTTTTTTTAAATATATTAAATTACAATTTTTATATGTTAGATTTAAGTTAATAACCCCATAGGTGCACCAGAAAACGTAATTTAACGTTCTAGGGGTAAAATATATCAATTTCCGCTCAGATTTAAAAATTCACCATCTTCCCACTTTAGTTAAATAAATGAAATTTTCACTTAAAATCTGCATGGTTTTATTAAATATACTTAAATACAATTTTTATATGTTAGATGTAAGTTAATAACCCCATAGGTGCACCAGAAAACGTAATTTAACGTTCTAGGGGTAAAATATTTCAATTTCAGCTCAGATTTAATAATTGACCCTTTTCCCACTACAATTAAATAAATTAAATTTTCACTTAAAATCTGCATAGTTTTATTTAATATACTTAATTACAATTTTTATATGTTAGATTTAAGTTAATAACCCCATAGGTACACCAGAAAACGTAATTTAACGTTCTAGGGGTAAAATATATCAATTTCCGCTCAGATTTAATAATTGACCCTTTTCCCAATACAATTAAATAAAAAAAATTTTCACTTTAAAACTAAAGAGTTTTTTTAAATATATTAAATTACAATTTTTAAATATTAGATTTAAGTTAATAACCCCATAGGTGCACCAGAAAACGTAATTTAACGTTCTAGGGGTAAAATATTTCAATTTCCGCTCAGATTTAAAAATTCACCATCTTCCCACTTTAGTTAAATAAATGAAATTTCCACTTAAAATCTGCATGGTTTTATTAAATATACTTAAATACAATTTTTATATGTTAGATTTAAGTTAATAACCCCATAGGTACACCAGAAAACGTAATTTAACGTTCTAGGGTTAAAATATTTCAATTTCCGCTCAGATTTAAAAATTGACCATCTTCCCACTATAGTTAAATAAATGAAATTTTCACTTTAAAACTAAAGAGTTTTTTTAAATATATTAAATTACAATTTTTAAATATTCGATTTAAGTTAATAACCCCATAGGTGCACCAGAAAACGTAATTTAACGTTCTAGGGGTAAAATATATCAATTTCCGCTCAGATTTAAAAATTCACCATCTTCCCACTTTAGTTAAATAAATGAAATTTTCACTTAAAATCTGCATGGTTTTATTAAATATACTTAAATACAATTTTTATATGTTAGATTTAAGTTAATAACCCCATAGGTACACCAGAAAACGTAATTTAACGTTCTAGGGGTAAAATATATCAATTTCCGCTCAGATTTAATAATTGACCCTTTTCCCAATACAATTAAATAAAAAAAATTTTCACTTTAAAACTAAAGAGTTTTTTTAAATATATTAAATTACAATTTTTAAATATTAGATTTAAGTTAATAACCCCATAGGTGCACCAGAAAACGTAATTTAACGTTCTAGGGGTAAAATATTTCAATTTCCGCTCAGATTTAAAAATTCACCATCTTCCCACTTTAGTTAAATAAATGAAATTTCCACTTAAAATCTGCATGGTTTTATTAAATATACTTAAATACAATTTTTATATGTTAGATTTAAGTTAATAACCCCATAGGTACACCAGAAAACGTAATTTAACGTTCTAGGGGTAAAATATTTCAATTTCCGCTCAGATTTAAAATTCACTATCTTCCCACTTTAGTTAAATAAATGAAATTTTCACTTTAAAACTAATGAGTTTTTTTAAATATATTAAATTACAATTTTTAAATATTAGATTTAAATTAATAACCCAATAGGTGCACCAGAAAACGTAATTTAACGTTCTAGGGGTAAAATATTTCAATTTCCGCTCAGATTTAAAAATTGACCATCTTCCCACTACAGTTAAATAAATGAAATTTTCACTTAAAATCTGCATGGTTTTATTAAATATACTTAAATACAATTTTTATATGTTAGATTTAAGTTAATAACCCCATAGGTACACCAGAAAACGTAATTTAACGTTCTAGGGGTAAAATATATCAATTTCCGCTCAGATTGAATAATTGACCCTTTTCCCACTACAATTAAATAAAAAAAATTTTTACTTTAAAACTAAAGAGTTTTTTTAAATATATTAAATTACAATTTTTAAATATTAGATTTAAGTTAATAACCCCATAGGTGCACCAGAAAACGTAATTTAACGTTCTAGGGGTAAAATATATCAATTTCCGCTCAGATTTAATAATTGACCCTTTTCCCACTATAGTTAAATAAATGAAATTTTCACTTAAAATCTGCATAGTTTTTTTAAATATATTAAATTACAATTTTTATATGTTAGATTTAAGTTAATAACCCCATAGGTGCACCAGAAAACGTAATTTAACGTTCTAGGGGTAAAATATTTCAATTTCCGCTCAGATTTAAAAATTGACCATCTTCCCACTATAGTTAAATAAATGAAATTTTCACTTAAAATCTGCATGGTTTTATTAAATATACTTAAATACAATTTTTATATGTTAGATGTAAGTTAATAACCCCATAGGTGCACCAGAAAACGTAATTTAACGTTCTAGGGGTAAAATATTTCAATTTCAGCTCAGATTTAATAATTGACCCTTTTCCCACTACAATTAAATAAATTAAATTTTCACTTAAAATCTGCATAGTTTTATTTAATATACTTAATTACAATTTTTATATGTTAGATTTAAGTTAATAACCCCATAGGTACACCAGAAAACGTAATTTAACGTTCTAGGGGTAAAATATATCAATTTCGCTCAGATTTAATAATTGACCCTTTTCCCAATACAATTAAATAAAAAAAATTTTCACTTTAAAACTAAAGAGTTTTTTTAAATATATTAAATTACAATTTTTAAATATTAGATTTAAGTTAATAACCCCATAGGTGCACCAGAAAACGTAATTTAACGTTCTAGGGGTAAAATATTTCAATTTCCGCTCAGATTTAAAAATTCACCATCTTCCCACTTTAGTTAAATAAATGAAATTTCCACTTAAAATCTGCATGGTTTTATTAAATATACTTAAATACAATTTTTATATGTTAGATTTAAGTTAATAACCCCATAGGTACACCAGAAAACGTAATTTAACGTTCTAGGGTTAAAATATTTCAATTTCCGCTCAGATTTAAAAATTGACCATCTTCCCACTATAGTTAAATAAATGAAATTTTCACTTTAAAACTAAAGAGTTTTTTTAAATATATTAAATTACAATTTTTAAATATTCGATTTAAGTTAATAACCCCATAGGTGCACCAGAAAACGTAATTTAACGTTCTAGGGGTAAAATATATCAATTTCCGCTCAGATTTAAAAATTCACCATCTTCCCACTTTAGTTAAATAAATGAAATTTTCACTTAAAATCTGCATGGTTTTATTAAATATACTTAAATACAATTTTTATATGTTAGATTTAAGTTAATAACCCCATAGGTACACCAGAAAACGTAATTTAACGTTCTAGGGGTAAAATATATCAATTTCCGCTCAGATTTAATAATTGACCCTTTTCCCAATACAATTAAATAAAAAAAATTTTCACTTTAAAACTAAAGAGTTTTTTTAAATATATTAAATTACAATTTTTAAATATTAGATTTAAGTTAATAACCCCATAGGTGCACCAGAAAACGTAATTTAACGTTCTAGGGGTAAAATATTTCAATTTCCGCTCAGATTTAAAAATTCACCATCTTCCCACTTTAGTTAAATAAATGAAATTTCCACTTAAAATCTGCATGGTTTTATTAAATATACTTAAATACAATTTTTATATGTTAGATTTAAGTTAATAACCCCATAGGTACACCAGAAAACGTAATTTAACGTTCTAGGGGTAAAATATTTCAATTTCCGCTCAGATTTAAAAATTCACTATCTTCCCACTTTAGTTAAATAAATGAAATTTTCACTTTAAAACTAATGAGTTTTTTTAAATATATTAAATTACAATTTTTAAATATTAGATTTAAATTAATAACCAATAGGTGCACCAGAAAACGTAATTTAACGTTCTAGGGATAAAATATTTCAATTTCCGCTCAGATTTAAAAATTGACCATCTTCCCACTACAGTTAAATAAATGAAATTTTCACTTAAAATCTGCATGGTTTTATTAAATATACTTAAATACAATTTTTATATGTTAGATTTAAGTTAATAACCCCATAGGTACACCAGAAAACGTAATTTAACGTTCTAGGGGTAAAATATATCAATTTCCGCTCAGATTGAATAATTGACCCTTTTCCCACTACAATTAAATAAAAAAAATTTTTACTTTAAAACTAAAGAGTTTTTTTAAATATATTAAATTACAATTTTTAAATATTAGATTTAAGTTAATAACCCCATAGGTGCACCAGAAAACGTAATTTAACGTTCTAGGGGTAAAATATATCAATTTCCGCTCAGATTTAATAATTGACCCTTTTCCCACTACAATTAAATAAAAAAAATTTTTATATGTTAGATTTAAGTTAATAACTCCATAGGTACACCAGAAAACGTAATTTAACGTTCTAGGGTTAAAATATTTCAATTTCCGCTCAGATTTAAAAATTGACCATCTTCCCACTATAGTTAAATAAATGAAATTTTCACTTAAAATCTGCATGGTTTTATTTAATATACTTAATTCCAATTTTTATATGTTAGATTTAAGTTAATAACCCCATAGGTACACCAGAAAACGTAATTTAACGTTCTAGGGGTAAAATATTTCAATTTCCGCTCAGATTTAAAAATTCACCATCTTCCCACTTTAGTTAAATAAATGAAATTTCCACTTAAAATCTGCATGGTTTTATTAAATATACTTAAATACAATTTTATATGTTAGATTTAAGTTAATAACCCCATAGGTACACCAGAAAACGTAATTTAACGTTCTAGGGGTAAAATATATCAATTTCCGCTCAGATTGAATAATTGACCCTTTTCCCACTACAATTAAATAAAAAAAATTTTACTTTAAAACTAAAGAGTTTTTTTAAATATATTAAATTACAATTTTTAAATATTAGATTTAAGTTAATAACCCCATAGGTGCACCAGAAAACGTAATTTAACGTTCTAGGGGTAAAATATATCAATTTCCGCTCAGATTTAATAATTGACCCTTTTCCCACTACAATTAAATAAAAAAAATTTTTATATGTTAGATTTAAGTTAATAACTCCATAGGTACACCAGAAAACGTAATTTAACGTTCTAGGGTTAAAATATTTCAATTTCCGCTCAGATTTAAAAATTGACCATCTTCCCACTATAGTTAAATAAATGAAATTTTCACTTTAAAACTAAAGAGTTTTTTTAAATATATTAAATTACAATTTTTAAATATTCGATTTAAGTTAATAACCCCATAGGTGCACCAGAAAACGTAATTTAACGTTCTAGGGGTAAAATATATCAATTTCCGCTCAGATTTAAAAATTCACCATCTTCCCACTTTAGTTAAATAAATGAAATTTTCACTTAAAATCTGCATGGTTTTATTAAATATACTTAAATACAATTTTTATATGTTAGATTTAAGTTAATAACCCCATAGGTACACCAGAAAACGTAATTTAACGTTCTAGGGGTAAAATATATCAATTTCCGCTCAGATTTAATAATTGACCCTTTTCCCAATACAATTAAATAAAAAAAATTTTCACTTTAAAACTAAAGAGTTTTTTTAAATATATTAAATTACAATTTTTAAATATTAGATTTAAGTTAATAACCCCATAGGTGCACCAGAAAACGTAATTTAACGTTCTAGGGGTAAAATATTTCAATTTCCGCTCAGATTTAAAAATTCACCATCTTCCCACTTTAGTTAAATAAATGAAATTTCCACTTAAAATCTGCATGGTTTTATTAAATATACTTAAATACAATTTTTATATGTTAGATTTAAGTTAATAACCCCATAGGTACACCAGAAAACGTAATTTAACGTTCTAGGGGTAAAATATTTCAATTTCCGCTCAGATTTAAAATTCACTATCTTCCCACTTTAGTTAAATAAATGAAATTTTCACTTTAAAACTAATGAGTTTTTTTAAATATATTAAATTACAATTTTTAAATATTAGATTTAAATTAATAACCCAATAGGTGCACCAGAAAACGTAATTTAACGTTCTAGGGGTAAAATATTTCAATTTCCGCTCAGATTTAAAAATTGACCATCTTCCCACTACAGTTAAATAAATGAAATTTTCACTTAAAATCTGCATGGTTTTATTAAATATACTTAAATACAATTTTTATATGTTAGATTTAAGTTAATAACCCCATAGGTACACCAGAAAACGTAATTTAACGTTCTAGGGGTAAAATATATCAATTTCCGCTCAGATTGAATAATTGACCCTTTTCCCACTACAATTAAATAAAAAAAATTTTTACTTTAAAACTAAAGAGTTTTTTTAAATATATTAAATTACAATTTTTAAATATTAGATTTAAGTTAATAACCCCATAGGTGCACCAGAAAACGTAATTTAACGTTCTAGGGGTAAAATATATCAATTTCCGCTCAGATTTAATAATTGACCCTTTTCCCACTATAGTTAAATAAATGAAATTTTCACTTAAAATCTGCATAGTTTTTTTAAATATATTAAATTACAATTTTTATATGTTAGATTTAAGTTAATAACCCCATAGGTGCACCAGAAAACGTAATTTAACGTTCTAGGGGTAAAATATTTCAATTTCCGCTCAGATTTAAAAATTGACCATCTTCCCACTATAGTTAAATAAATGAAATTTTCACTTAAAATCTGCATGGTTTTATTAAATATACTTAAATACAATTTTTATATGTTAGATGTAAGTTAATAACCCCATAGGTGCACCAGAAAACGTAATTTAACGTTCTAGGGGTAAAATATTTCAATTTCAGCTCAGATTTAATAATTGACCCTTTTCCCACTACAATTAAATAAATTAAATTTTCACTTAAAATCTGCATAGTTTTATTTAATATACTTAATTACAATTTTTATATGTTAGATTTAAGTTAATAACCCCATAGGTACACCAGAAAACGTAATTTAACGTTCTAGGGGTAAAATATATCAATTTCCGCTCAGATTTAATAATTGACCCTTTTCCCAATACAATTAAATAAAAAAAATTTTCACTTTAAAACTAAAGAGTTTTTTTAAATATATTAAATTACAATTTTTAAATATTAGATTTAAGTTAATAACCCCATAGGTGCACCAGAAAACGTAATTTAACGTTCTAGGGGTAAAATATTTCAATTTCCGCTCAGATTTAAAAATTCACCATCTTCCCACTTTAGTTAAATAAATGAAATTTCCACTTAAAATCTGCATGGTTTTATTAAATATACTTAAATACAATTTTTATATGTTAGATTTAAGTTAATAACCCCATAGGTACACCAGAAAACGTAATTTAACGTTCTAGGGTTAAAATATTTCAATTTCCGCTCAGATTTAAAAATTGACCATCTTCCCACTATAGTTAAATAAATGAAATTTTCACTTTAAAACTAAAGAGTTTTTTTAAATATATTAAATTACAATTTTTAAATATTCGATTTAAGTTAATAACCCCATAGGTGCACCAGAAAACGTAATTTAACGTTCTAGGGGTAAAATATATCAATTTCCGCTCAGATTTAAAAATTCACCATCTTCCCACTTTAGTTAAATAAATGAAATTTTCACTTAAAATCTGCATGGTTTTATTAAATATACTTAAATACAATTTTTATATGTTAGATTTAAGTTAATAACCCCATAGGTACACCAGAAAACGTAATTTAACGTTCTAGGGGTAAAATATATCAATTTCCGCTCAGATTTAATAATTGACCCTTTTCCCAATACAATTAAATAAAAAAAATTTTCACTTTAAAACTAAAGAGTTTTTTTAAATATATTAAATTACAATTTTTAAATATTAGATTTAAGTTAATAACCCCATAGGTGCACCAGAAAACGTAATTTAACGTTCTAGGGGTAAAATATTTCAATTTCCGCTCAGATTTAAAAATTCACCATCTTCCCACTTTAGTTAAATAAATGAAATTTCCACTTAAAATCTGCATGGTTTTATTAAATATACTTAAATACAATTTTTATATGTTAGATTTAAGTTAATAACCCCATAGGTACACCAGAAAACGTAATTTAACGTTCTAGGGGTAAAATATTTCAATTTCCGCTCAGATTTAAAAATTCACTATCTTCCCACTTTAGTTAAATAAATGAAATTTTCACTTTAAAACTAATGAGTTTTTTTAAATATATTAAATTACAATTTTTAAATATTAGATTTAAATTAATAACCCAATAGGTGCACCAGAAAACGTAATTTAACGTTCTAGGGATAAAATATTTCAATTTCCGCTCAGATTTAAAAATTGACCATCTTCCCACTACAGTTAAATAAATGAAATTTTCACTTAAAATCTGCATGGTTTTATTAAATATACTTAAATACAATTTTTATATGTTAGATTTAAGTTAATAACCCCATAGGTACACCAGAAAACGTAATTTAACGTTCTAGGGGTAAAATATATCAATTTCCGCTCAGATTGAATAATTGACCCTTTTCCCACTACAATTAAATAAAAAAAATTTTTACTTTAAAACTAAAGAGTTTTTTTAAATATATTAAATTACAATTTTTAAATATTAGATTTAAGTTAATAACCCCATAGGTGCACCAGAAAACGTAATTTAACGTTCTAGGGGTAAAATATATCAATTTCCGCTCAGATTTAATAATTGACCCTTTTCCCACTACAATTAAATAAAAAAAATTTTTATATGTTAGATTTAAGTTAATAACTCCATAGGTACACCAGAAAACGTAATTTAACGTTCTAGGGTTAAAATATTTCAATTTCCGCTCAGATTTAAAAATTGACCATCTTCCCACTATAGTTAAATAAATGAAATTTTCACTTAAAATCTGCATGGTTTTATTTAATATACTTAATTCCAATTTTTATATGTTAGATTTAAGTTAATAACCCCATAGGTACACCAGAAAACGTAATTTAACGTTCTAGGGGTAAAATATTTCAATTTCCGCTCAGATTTAAAAATTCACCATCTTCCCACTTTAGTTAAATAAATGAAATTTCCACTTAAAATCTGCATGGTTTTATTAAATATACTTAAATACAATTTTTATATGTTAGATTTAAGTTAATAACCCCATAGGTACACCAGAAAACGTAATTTAACGTTCTAGGGGTAAAATATATCAATTTCCGCTCAGATTGAATAATTGACCCTTTTCCCACTACAATTAAATAAAAAAAATTTTTACTTTAAAACTAAAGAGTTTTTTTAAATATATTAAATTACAATTTTTAAATATTAGATTTAAGTTAATAACCCCATAGGTGCACCAGAAAACGTAATTTAACGTTCTAGGGGTAAAATATATCAATTTCCGCTCAGATTTAATAATTGACCCTTTTCCCACTACAATTAAATAAAAAAATTTTTATATGTTAGATTTAAGTTAATAACTCCATAGGTACACCAGAAAACGTAATTTAACGTTCTAGGGTTAAAATATTTCAATTTCCGCTCAGATTTAAAAATTGACCATCTTCCCACTATAGTTAAATAAATGAAATTTTCACTTTAAAACTAAAGAGTTTTTTTAAATATATTAAATTACAATTTTTAAATATTCGATTTAAGTTAATAACCCCATAGGTGCACCAGAAAACGTAATTTAACGTTCTAGGGGTAAAATATTTCAATTTCCGCTCAGATTTAAAAATTCACCATCTTCCCACTTTAGTTAAATAAATGAAATTTTCACTTAAAATCTGCATGGTTATATTAAATATACTTAAATACAATTTTTATATGTTAGATTTAAGTTAATAACCCCATAGGTACACCAGAAAACGTAATTTAACGTTATAGGGGTAAAATATTTCAATTTCATCTCAGATTTAATAATTGACCCTTTTCCCACTACAATTAAATAAAAAAAATTTTCACTTTAAAACTAAAGAGTTTTTTTAAATATATTAAATTACAATTTTTAAATATTAGATTTAAGTTAATAACCCCATAGGTGCACCAGAAAACGTAATTTAACGTTCTAGGGGTAAAATATTTCAATTTCCGCTCAGATTTAAAAATTCACCATCTTCCCACTTTAGTTAAATAAATGAAATTTCCACTTAAAATCTGCATGGTTTTATTAAATATACTTAAATACAATTTTTATATGTTAGATTTAAGTTAATAACCCCATAGGTACACCAGAAAACGTAATTTAACGTTCTAGGGGTAAAATATTTCAATTTCCGCTCAGATTTAAAAATTCACTATCTTCCCACTTTAGTTAAATAAATGAAATTTTCACTTTAAAACTAATGAGTTTTTTTAAATATATTAAATTACAATTTTTAAATATTAGATTTAAATTAATAACCCAATAGGTGCACCAGAAAACGTAATTTAACGTTCTAGGGGTAAAATATTTCAATTTCCGCTCAGATTTAAAAATTGACCATCTTCCCACTACAGTTAAATAAATGAAATTTTCACTTAAAATCTGCATGGTTTTATTAAATATACTTAAATACAATTTTTATATGTTAGATTTAAGTTAATAACCCCATAGGTACACCAGAAAACGTAATTTAACGTTCTAGGGGTAAAATATATCAATTTCCGCTCAGATTGAATAATTGACCCTTTTCCCACTACAATTAAATAAAAAAAATTTTTACTTTAAAACTAAAGAGTTTTTTTAAATATATTAAATTACAATTTTTAAATATTAGATTTAAGTTAATAACCCCATAGGTGCACCAGAAAACGTAATTTAACGTTCTAGGGGTAAAATATATCAATTTCCGCTCAGATTTAATAATTGACCCTTTTCCCACTACAATTAAATAAAAAAAATTTTTATATGTTAGATTTAAGTTAATAACTCCATAGGTACACCAGAAAACGTAATTTAACGTTCTAGGGTTAAAATATTTCAATTTCCGCTCAGATTTAAAAATTGACCATCTTCCCACTATAGTTAAATAAATGAAATTTTCACTTTAAAACTAAAGAGTTTTTTTAAATATATTAAATTACAATTTTTAAATATTCGATTTAAGTTAATAACCCCATAGGTGCACCAGAAAACGTAATTTAACGTTCTAGGGGTAAAATATTTCAATTTCCGCTCAGATTTAAAAATTCACCATCTTCCCACTTTAGTTAAATAAATGAAATTTTCACTTAAAATCTGCATGGTTATATTAAATATACTTAAATACAATTTTTATATGTTAGATTTAAGTTAATAACCCCATAGGTACACCAGAAAACGTAATTTAACGTTATAGGGGTAAAATATTTAAATTTCATCTCAGATTTAATAATTGACCCTTA
>NW_026869996.1:5823809-5881920 GCF_020882245.1 Rhopalosiphum padi | reverse complement strand
TGTGAATTTTTAAATCTGAGCGGAAATTGAAATATTTTACCCCTAGAACGTTAAATTACGTTTTCTGGTGCACCTATGGAGTTATTAACTTAAATCTAATATTTAAAAATTGTAATTTAATATAATTAAAAAAACTCTTTAGTTTTAAAGTGAAAATTTTTTTTTTTAATTGCTAGTGGGAAAAGGGTCAATTATTAAATCTGAGCGGAAATTGATATAGTTTACCCCTAGAACGTTAAATTACGTTTTCTAGTGCACCTATGGAGTTATTAACTTAAATCTAATATTTAAAAATTGTAATTTAATATAATTAAAAAAACTCTTTAGTTTTAAAGTGAAAATTTTTTTTTTTAATTGTAGTGGGAAAAGGGTCAATTATTAAATCTGAGCGGAAATTGAAATATTTTACCCCTAGAACGTAAAATTACGTTTTCTGGTGTACCTATGGGGTTATTAACTTAAATCTAACATATAAAAATTGTAATTAAGTATATTAAATAAAACCATGAAGATTTTAAGTGAAAATTTCATTTATTTAACTATAGTGGGAAGATGGTCAATTTTTAAATCTGAGCGGAAATTGAAATATTTTACCCCTAGAACGTTAAATTACGTTTTCTGGTGTACCTATGGAGTTATTAACTTAAATCTAACATATAAAAATTGTATTTAAGTATATTTAATAAAACCATGCAGATTTTAAGTGAAAATTTCATTTATTTAACTAAAGTGGGAAGATGGTGAATTTTTAAATCGGAGCGGAAATTGAAATATTTTACCCCTAGAACGTTAAATTACGTTTTCTGGTGCAACTATGGGGTTATTAACTTAAATCTAACATATAAAAATTGTAATTTAATATATTTAAAAAAACTCTTTAGTTTTAAAGTGAAAATTTTTTTTATTTAATTGTAGTGGGAAAAGGGTCAATTATTAAATCTGAGCGGAAATTGATATATTTTACCCCTAGAACGTTAAATTACGTTTTCTGGTGTACCTATGGGGTTATTAACTTAAATCTAACATATAAAAATTGTATTTAAGTATATTTAATAAAACCATGCAGATTTTAAGTGAAAATTTCATTTATTTAACTATAGTGGGAAGATGGTGAATTTTTAAATCTGAGCGGAAATTGAAATATTTTACCCCTAGAACGTTAAATTACGTTTTCTGGTGCACCTATGGGGTTATTAACTTAAATCTAACATATAAAAATTGTAATTTAATATATTTAAAAAAACTCTTTAGTTTTAAAGTGAAAATTTTTTTTATTTAATTGTAGTGGGAAAAGGGTCAATTATTAAATCTGAGCGGAAATTGAAATATTTTACCCCTAGAACGTAAAATTACGTTTTCTGGTGTACCTATGGAGTTATTAACTTAAATCTAACATATAAAAATTGTATTTAAGTATATTTAATAAAACCATGCAGATTATAAGTGAAAATTTCATTTATTTAACTAAAGTGGGAAGATGGTGAATTTTTAAATCTGAGCGGAAATTGAAATATTTTACCCCTAGAACGTTAAATTACGTTTTCTGGTGCACCTATGGGGTTATTAACTTAAATCTAACATATAAAAATTGTAATTTAATATATTTAAAAAAACTCTTTAGTTTTAAAGTGAAAATTTTTTTTATTTAATTGTAGTGGGAAAAGGGTCAATTATTAAATCTGAGCGGAAATTGATATATTTTACCCCTAGAACGTTAAATTACGTTTTCTGGTGTACCTATGGGGTTATTAACTTAAATCTAACATATAAAAATTGTATTTAAGTATATTTAATAAAACCATGCAGATTTTAAGTGAAAATTTCATTTATTTAACTATAGTGGGAAGATGGTCAATTTTTAAATCTGAGCGGAAATTGAAATATTTTACCCCTAGAACGTTAAATTACGTTATCTGGTGTACCTATGGGGTTATTAACTTAAATCTAACATATAAAAATTGTAATTTAATATAATTAAAAAAACTCTTTAGTTTTAAAGTGAAAATTTTTTTTTTTAATTGTAGTGGGAAAAGGGTCAATTATTAAATCTGAGCGGAAATTGAAATATTTTACCCCTAGAACGTAAAATTACGTTTTCTGGTGTACCTATGGGGTTATTAACTTAAATCTAACATATAAAAATTGTAATTAAGTATATTTAATAAAACCATGCAGATTTTAAGTGAAAATTTCATTTATTTAACTAAAGTGGGAAGATGGTGAATTTTTAAATCTGAGCGGAAATTGAAATATTTTACCCCTAGAACGTTAAATTACGTTTTCTGGTGCACCTATGGGGTTATTAACATAAATCTAACATATAAAAATTGTATTTAAGTATATTTAATAAAACCATGCAGATTTTAAGTGAAAATTTCATTTATTTAACTAAAGTGGGAAGATGGTGAATTTTTAAATCTGAGCGGAAATTGAAATATTTTACCCCTAGAACGTTAAATTACGTTTTCTGGTGCACCTATGGGGTTATTAACTTAAATCTAACATATAAAAATTGTAATTTAATATATTTAAAAAAACTCTTTAGTTTTAAAGTGAAAATTTTTTTTATTTAATTGTAGTGGGAAAAGGGTCAATTATTAAATCTGAGCGGAAATTGATATATTTTACCCCTAGAACGTTAAATTACGTTTTCTGGTGTACCTATGGGGTTATTAACTTAAATCTAACATATAAAAATTGTATTTAAGTATATTTAATAAAACCATGCAGATTTTAAGTGAAAATTTCATTTATTTAACTATAGTGGGAAGATGGTCAATTTTTAAATCTGAGCGGAAATTGAAATATTTTACCCCTAGAACGTTAAATTACGTTATCTGGTGTACCTATGGGGTTATTAACTTAAATCTAACATATAAAAATTGTATTTAAGTATATTTAATAAAACCATGCAGATTTTAAGTGAAAATTTCATTTATTTAACTATAGTGGGAAGATGGTCAATTTTTAAATCTGAGCGGAAATTGAAATATTTTACCCCTAGAACGTTAAATTACGTTTTCTGGTGCACCTATGGGGTTATTAACTTAAATCTAATATTTAAAAATTGTAATTTAATATATTTAAAAAAACTCTTTAGTTTTAAAGTGAAAATTTTTTTTATTTAATTGTAGTGGGAAAAGTGTCAATTATTAAATCTGAGCGGAAATTGATATATTTTACCCCTAGAACGTAAAATTACGTTTTCTGGTGTACCTATGGGGTTATTAACTTAAATCTAACATATAAAAATTGTATTTAAGTATATTTAATAAAACCATGCAGATTTTAAGTGAAAATTTCATTTATTTAACTATAGTGGGAAGATGGTCAATTTTTAAATCTGAGCGGAAATTGAAATATTTTACCCCTAGAACGTTAAATTACGTTATCTGGTGTACCTATGGGGTTATTAACTTAAATCTAACATATAAAAATTGTAATTTAATATAATTAAAAAAACTCTTTAGTTTTAAAGTGAAAATTTTTTTTTTTAATTGTAGTGGGAAAAGGGTCAATTATTAAATCTGAGCGGAAATTGAAATATTTTACCCCTAGAACGTAAAATTACGTTTTCTGGTGTACCTATGGGGTTATTAACTTAAATCTAACATATAAAAATTGTAATTAAGTATATTTAATAAAACCATGCAGATTTTAAGTGAAAATTTCATTTATTTAACTAAAGTGGGAAGATGGTGAATTTTTAAATCTGAGCGGAAATTGAAATATTTTACCCCTAGAACGTTAAATTACGTTTTCTGGTGCACCTATGGGGTTATTAACATAAATCTAACATATAAAAATTGTATTTAAGTATATATAATAAAACCATGCAGATTTTAAGTGAAAATTTCATTTATTTAACTAAAGTGGGAAGATGGTGAATTTTTAAATCTGAGCGGAAATTGAAATATTTTACCCCTAGAACGTTAAATTACGTTTTCTGGTGCACCTATGGAGTTATTAACTTAAATCTAATATTTAAAAATTGTAATTTAATATAATTAAAAAAACTCTTTAGTTTTAAAGTGAAAATTTTTTTTTTTAATTGTAGTGGGAAAAGGGTCAATTATTAAATCTGAGCGGAAATTGATATATTTTACCCCTAGAACGTTAAATTACGTTTTCTGGTGCACCTATGGAGTTATTAACTTAAATCTAATATTTAAAAATTGTAATTTAATATAATTAAAAAAACTCTAGTTTTAAAGTGAAAATTTTTTTTTTTAATTGTAGTGGGAAAAGGGTCAATTATTAAATCTAAACGGAAATTGAAATATTTTACCCCTAGAACGTAAAATTACGTTTTCTGGTGTACCTATGGGGTTATTAACTTAAATCTAACATATAAAAATTGTAATTAAGTATATTAAATAAAACCATGAAGATTTTAAGTGAAAATTTCATTTATTTAACTATAGTGGGAAGATGGTCAATTTTTAAATCTGAGCGGAAATTGAAATATTTTACCCCTAGAACGTTAAATTACGTTTTCTGGTGTACCTATGGAGTTATTAACTTAAATCTAACATATAAAAATTGTATTTAAGTATATTTAATAAAACCATGCAGATTTTAAGTGAAAATTTCATTTATTTAACTAAAGTGGGAAGATGGTGAATTTTTAAATCTGAGCGGAAATTGAAATATTTTACCCCTAGAACGTTAAATTACGTTTTCTGGTGCACCTATGGGGTTATTAACTTAAATCTAACATATAAAAATTGTAATTTAATATATTTAAAAAAACTCTTTAGTTTTAAAGTGAAAATTTTTTTTATTTAATTGTAGTGGGAAAAGGGTCAATTATTAAATCTGAGCGGAAATTGATATATTTTACCCCTAGAACGTTAAATTACGTTTTCTGGTGTACCTATGGGGTTATTAACTTAAATCTAACATATAAAAATTGTATTTAAGTATATTTAATAAAACCATGCAGATTTTAAGTGAAAATTTCATTTATTTAACTATAGTGGGAAGATGGTCAATTTTTAAATCTGAGCGGAAATTGAAATATTTTACCCCTAGAACGTTAAATTACGTTATCTGGTGTACCTATGGGGTTATTAACTTAAATCTAACATATAAAAATTGTATTTAAGTATATTTAATAAAACCATGCAGATTTTAAGTGAAAATTTCATTTATTTAACTATAGTGGGAAGATGGTCAATTTTTAAATCTGAGCGGAAATTGAAATATTTTACCCCTAGAACGTTAAATTACGTTTTCTGGTGCACCTATGGGGTTAATAACTTAAATCTAACATATAAAAATTGTATTTAAGTATATTTAATAAAACCATGCAGATTTTAAGTGAAAATTTCATTTATTTAACTAAAGTGGGAAGATGGTGAATTTTTAAATCTGAGCGGAAATTGAAATATCTTACCCCTAGAACGTTAAATTACGTTTTCTGGTGCACCTATGGTGTTATTAACTTAAATCTAATATTTAAAAATTGTAATTTAATATAATTAAAAAAACTCTTTAGTTTTAAAGTGAAAATTTTTTTTTTTTAATTGTAGTGGGAAAAGTGTCAATTATTAAATCTGAGCGGAAATTGATATATTTTACCCCTAGAACGTTAAATTACGTTTTCTGGTGTACCTTTGGGGTTATTAACTTAAATCTAACATATAAAAATTGTAATTAAGTATATTAAATAAAACCATGCAGATTTTAAGTGAAAATTTCATTTATTTAACTATAGTGGGAAGATGGTCAATTTTTAAATCTGAGCGGAAATTGAAATATTTTACCCCTAGAACGTTAAATTACGTTTTCTGGTGCACCTATGGGGTTATTAACTTAAATCTAATATTTAAAAATTGTAATTTAATATATTTAAAAAAACTCTTTAGTTTTAAAGTGAAAATTTTTTTTATTTAATTGTAGTGGGAAAAGTGTCAATTATTAAATCTGAGCGGAAATTGATATATTTTACCCCTAGAACGTAAAATTACGTTTTCTGGTGTACCTATGGGGTTATTAACTTAAATCTAACATATAAAAATTGTATATAAGTATATTTAATAAATCCATGCAGATTTTAAGTGAAAATATCATTTATTTACCTAAAGTGGGAAGATGGTGAATTTTTAAATCTGAGCGGAAATTGAAATATTTTACCCCTAGAACGTTAAATTACGTTTTCTGGTGCACCTATGGGGTTATTAACTTAAATCTAATATTTAAAAATTGTAATTTAATATATTTAAAAAAACTCTTTAGTTTTAAAGTGAAAATTTTTTTTATTTAATTGTAGTGGGAAAAGGGTCAATTATTAAATCTGAGCGGAAATTGATATATTTTACCCCTAGAACGTAAAATTACGTTTTCTGGTGTACCTATGGGGTTATTAACTTAAATCTAACATATAAAAATTGTAATTAAGTATATTAAATAAAACCATGCAGATTTTAAGTGAAAATTTCATTTATTTAACTAAAGTGGGAAGATAGTGAATTTTTAAATCTGAGCGGAAATTGAAATATTTTACCCCTAGAACGTTAAATTACGTTTTCTGGTGCACCTATGGGGTTATTAACTTAAATCTAATATTTAAAAATTGTAATTTAATATATTTAAAAAAACTCTTTAGTTTTAAAGTGAAAATTTTTTTTATTTAATTGTAGTGGGAAAAGGGTCAATTATTAAATCTGAGCGGAAATTGATATATTTTACCCCTAGAACGTTAAATTACGTTATCTGGTGTACCTATGGGGTTAATAACTTAAATCTAACATATAAAAATTGTATTTAAGTATATTTAATAAAACCATGCAGATTTTAAGTGAAAATTTCATTTATTTAACTATAGTGGGAAGATGGTCAATTTTTAAATCTGAGCGGAAATTGAAATATTTTACCCCTAGAACGTTAAATTACTTTTTCTGGTGCACCTATGGGGTTATTAACTTAAATCTAACATATAAAAATTGTATTTAAGTATATTTAATAAAACCATGCAGATTTTTAGTGAAAATTTCATTTATTTAACTATAATGGGAAGATGGTCAATTTTTAAATCTGAGCGGAAATTGAAATATTTTACCCCTAGAACGTTAAATTACGTTTTCTGGTGCATCTATGGGGTTATTAACTTAAATCTAATATTTAAAAATTGTAATTTAATATAATTAAAAAAACTCTTTAGTTTTAAAGTGAAAATTTTTTTTTTTAATTGTAGTGGGAAAAGGATCAATTATTAAATCTGAGCGGAAATTGATATATTTTACCCCTAGAACGTTAAATTACGTTATCTGGTGTACCTATGGGGTTAATAACTTAAATCTAACATATAAAAATTGTATTTAAGTATATTTAATAAAACCATGCAGATTTTAAGTGAAAATTTCATTTATTTAACTATAGTGGGAAGATGGTCAATTTTTAAATCTGAGCGGAAATTGAAATATTTTACCCCTAGAACGTTAAATTACGTTTTCTGGTGCACCTATGGGGTTATTAACTTAAATCTAACATATAAAAATTGTATTTAAGTATATTTAATAAAACCATGCAGATTTTAAGTGAAAATTTCATTTATTTAACTAAAGTGGGAAGATGGTGAATTTTTAAATCTGAGCGGAAATTGAAATATCTTACCCCTAGAACGTTAAATTACGTTTTCTGGTGCACCTATGGGGTTATTAACTTAAATCTAATATTTAAAAATTGTAATTTAATATAATTAAAAAAACTCTTTAGTTTTAAAGTGAAAATTTTTTTTTTTAATTGTAGTGGGAAAAGGATCAATTATTAAATCTGAGCGGAAATTGATATATTTTACCCCTAGAACGTTAAATTACGTTATCTGGTGTACCTATGGGGTTAATAACTTAAATCTAACATATAAAAATTGTATTTAAGTATATTTAATAAAACCATGCAGATTTTAAGTGAAAATTTCATTTATTTAACTATAGTGGGAAGATGGTCAATTTTTAAATCTGAGCGGAAATTGAAATATTTTACCCCTAGAACGTTAAATTACGTTTTCTGGTGCACCTATGGGGTTATTAACTTAAATCTAACATATAAAAATTGTATTTAAGTATATTTAATAAAACCATGCAGATTTTAAGTGAAAATTTCATTTATTTAACTAAAGTGGGAAGATGGTGAATTTTTAAATCTGAGCGGAAATTGAAATATCTTACCCCTAGAACGTTAAATTACGTTTTCTGGTGCACCTATGGGGTTATTAACTTAAATCTAATATTTAAAAATTGTAATTTAATATAATTAAAAAAACTCTTTAGTTTTAAAGTGAAAATTTTTTTTTTTAATTGTAGTGGGAAAAGGGTCAATTATTAAATCTGAGCGGAAATTGAAATATTTTACCCCTAGAACGTTAAATTACGTTTTCTGGTGCATCTATGGGGTTATTAACTTAAATCTAATATTTAAAAATTGTAATTTAATATAATTAAAAAAACTCTTTAGTTTTATAGTGATAATTTTTTTTTTTAATTGTAGTGGGAAAAGGGTCAATTATTAAATCTGAGCGGAAATTGATATATTTTACCCCTAGAACGTTAAATTACGTTTTCTGGTGCACCTATGGAGTTATTAACTTAAATCTAATATTTAAAAATTGTAATTTAATATAATTAAAAAAACTCTTTAGTTTTAAAGTGAAAATTTTTTTTTTTAATTGTAGTGGGAAAAGGGTCAATTATTAAATCTGAGCGGAAATTGAAATATTTTACCCCTAGAACGTAAAATTACGTTTTCTGGTGTACCTATGGGGTTATTAACTTAAATCTAACAAATAAAAATTGTAATTAAGTATATTAAATAAAACCATGAAGATTTTAAGTGAAAATTTCATTTATTTAACTATACTGGGAAGATGGTCAATTTTTAAATCTGAGCGGAAATTGAAATATTTTACCCCTAGAACGTTAAATTACGTTTTCTGGTGTACCTATGGAGTTATTAACTTAAATCTAACATATAAAAATTGTATTTAAGTATATTTAATAAAACCATGCAGATTTTAAGTGAAAATTTCATTTATTTAACTAAAGTGGGAAGATGGTGAATTTTTAAATCTGAGCGGAAATTGAAATATTTTACCCCTAGAACGTTAAATTACGTTTTCTGGTGCACCTATGGGGTTATTAACTTAAATCTAACATATAAAAATTGTAATTTAATATATTTAAAAAAACTCTTTAGTTTTAAAGTGAAAATTTTTTTTATTTAATTGTAGTGGGAAAAGGGTCAATTATTAAATCTGAGCGGAAATTGATATATTTTACCCCTAGAACGTTAAATTACGTTTTCTGGTGTACCTATGGGGTTATTAACTTAAATCTAACATATTAAAATTGTATTTAAGTATATTTAATAAAACCATGCAGATTTTAAGTGAAAATTTCATTTATTTAACTATAGTGGGAAGATGGTCAATTTTTAAATCTGAGCGGAAATTGAAATATTTTACCCCTAGAACGTTAAATTACGTTTTCTGGTGCACCTATGGGGTTATTAACTTAAATCTAACATATAAAAATTGTATTTAAGTATATTTAATAAAACCATGCAGATTTTAAGTGAAAATTTCATTTATTTAACTAAAGTGGGAAGATGGTGAATTTTTAAATCTGAGCGGAAATTGAAATATCTTACCCCTAGAACGTTAAATTACGTTTTCTGGTGCACCTATGGGGTTATTAACTTAAATCTAATATTTAAAAATTGTAATTTAATATAATTAAAAAAACTCTTTAGTTTTAAAGTGAAAATTTTTTTTTTTAATTGTAGTGGGAAAAGGGTCAATTATTAAATCTGAGCGGAAATTGAAATATTTTACCCCTAGAACGTTAAATTACGTTTTCTGGTGCATCTATGGGGTTATTAACTTAAATCTAATATTTAAAAATTGTAATTTAATATAATTAAAAAAACTCTTTAGTTTTATAGTGATAATTTTTTTTTTTAATTGTAGTGGGAAAAGGGTCAATTATTAAATCTGAGCGGAAATTGATATATTTTACCCCTAGAACGTTAAATTACGTTTTCTGGTGCACCTATGGAGTTATTAACTTAAATCTAATATTTAAAAATTGTAATTTAATATAATTAAAAAAACTCTTTAGTTTTAAAGTGAAAATTTTTTTTTTTAATTGTAGTGGGAAAAGGGTCAATTATTAAATCTGAGCGGAAATTGAAATATTTTACCCCTAGAACGTAAAATTACGTTTTCTGGTGTACCTATGGGGTTATTAACTTAAATCTAACAAATAAAAATTGTAATTAAGTATATTAAATAAAACCATGAAGATTTTAAGTGAAAATTTCATTTATTTAACTAAAGTGGGAAGATGGTGAATTTTTAAATCTGAGCGGAAATTGAAATATTTTACCCCTAGAACGTTAAATTACGTTTTCTGGTGTACCTATGGAGTTATTAACTTAAATCTAACATATAAAAATTGTATTTAAGTATATTTAATAAAACCATGCAGATTTTAAGTGAAAATTTCATTTATTTAACTAAAGTGGGAAGATGGTGAATTTTTAAATCTGAGCGGAAATTGAAATATTTTACCCCTAGAACGTTAAATTACGTTTTCTGGTGCACCTATGGGGTTATTAACTTAAATCTAACATATAAAAATTGTAATTTAATATATTTAAAAAAACTCTTTAGTTTTAAAGTGAAAATTTTTTTTATTTAATTGTAGTGGGAAAAGGGTCAATTATTAAATCTGAGCGGAAATTGATATATTTTACCCCTAGAACGTTAAATTACGTTATCTGGTGTACCTATGGGGTTAATAACTTAAATCTAACATATAAAAATTGTATTTAAGTATATTTAATAAAACCATGCAGATTTTAAGTGAAAATTTCATTTATTTAACTATAGTGGGAAGATGGTCAATTTTTAAATCTGAGCGGAAATTGAAATATTTTACCCCTAGAACGTTAAATTACTTTTTCTGGTGCACCTATGGGGTTATTAACTTAAATCTAACATATAAAAATTGTATTTAAGTATATTTAATAAAACCATGCAGATTTTTAGTGAAAATTTCATTTATTTAACTATAATGGGAAGATGGTCAATTTTTAAATCTGAGCGGAAATTGAAATATTTTACCCCTAGAACGTTAAATTACGTTTTCTGGTGCATCTATGGGGTTATTAACTTAAATCTAATATTTAAAAATTGTAATTTAATATAATTAAAAAAACTCTTTAGTTTTAAAGTGAAAATTTTTTTTTTTAATTGTAGTGGGAAAAGGGTCAATTATTAAATCTGAGCGGAAATTGATATATTTTACCCCTAGAACGTTAAATTACGTTATCTGGTGTACCTATGGGGTTAATAACTTAAATCTAACATATAAAAATTGTATTTAAGTATATTTAATAAAACCATGCAGATTTTAAGTGAAAATTTCATTTATTTAACTATAGTGGGAAGATGGTCAATTTTTAAATCTGAGCGGAAATTGAAATATTTTACCCCTAGAACGTTAAATTACGTTTTCTGGTGCACCTATGGGGTTATTAACTTAAATCTAACATATAAAAATTGTATTTAAGTATATTTAATAAAACCATGCAGATTTTAAGTGAAAATTTCATTTATTTAACTAAAGTGGGAAGATGGTGAATTTTTAAATCTGAGCGGAAATTGAAATATCTTACCCCTAGAACGTTAAATTACGTTTTCTGGTGCACCTATGGGGTTATTAACTTAAATCTAATATTTAAAAATTGTAATTTAATATAATTAAAAAAACTCTTTAGTTTTATAGTGATAATTTTTTTTTTTAATTGTAGTGGGAAAAGGGTCAATTATTAAATCTGAGCGGAAATTGATATATTTTACCCCTAGAACGTTAAATTACGTTTTCTGGTGCACCTATGGAGTTATTAACTTAAATCTAATATTTAAAAATTGTAATTTAATATAATTAAAAAAACTCTTTAGTTTTAAAGTGAAAATTTTTTTTTTTAATTGTAGTGGGAAAAGGGTCAATTATTAAATCTGAGCGGAAATTGAAATATTTTACCCCTAGAACGTAAAATTACGTTTTCTGGTGTACCTATGGGGTTATTAACTTAAATCTAACAAATAAAAATTGTAATTAAGTATATTAAATAAAACCATGAAGATTTTAAGTGAAAATTTCATTTATTTAACTATACTGGGAAGATGGTCAATTTTTAAATCTGAGCGGAAATTGAAATATTTTACCCCTAGAACGTTAAATTACGTTTTCTGGTGTACCTATGGAGTTATTAACTTAAATCTAACATATAAAAATTGTATTTAAGTATATTTAATAAAACCATGCAGATTTTAAGTGAAAATTTCATTTATTTAACTAAAGTGGGAAGATGGTGAATTTTTAAATCTGAGCGGAAATTGAAATATTTTACCCCTAGAACGTTAAATTACGTTTTCTGGTGCACCTATGGGGTTATTAACTTAAATCTAACATATAAAAATTGTAATTTAATATATTTAAAAAAACTCTTTAGTTTTAAAGTGAAAATTTTTTTTATTTAATTGTAGTGGGAAAAGGGTCAATTATTAAATCTGAGCGGAAATTGATATATTTTACCCCTAGAACGTTAAATTACGTTTTCTGGTGTACCTATGGGGTTATTAACTTAAATCTAACATATAAAAATTGTATTTAAGTATATTTAATAAAACCATGCAGATTTTAAGTGAAAATTTCATTTATTTAACTATAGTGGGAAGATGGTCAATTTTTAAATCTAAGCGGAAATTGAAATATTTTACCCCTAGAACGTTAAATTACGTTATCTGGTGTACCTATGGGGTTATTAACTTAAATCTAACATATAAAAATTGTATTTAAGTATATTTAATAAAACCATGCAGATTTTAAGTGAAAATTTCATTTATTTAACTATAGTGGGAAGATGGTCAATTTTTAAATCTGAGCGGAAATTGAAATATTTTACCCCTAGAACGTTAAATTACGTTTTCTGGTGCACCTATGGGGTTATTAACTTAAATCTAACATATAAAAATTGTATTTAAGTATATTTAATAAAACCATGCAGATTTTAAGTGAAAATTTCATTTATTTAACTAAAGTGGGAAGATGGTGAATTTTTAAATCTGAGCGGAAATTGAAATATCTTACCCCTAGAACGTTAAATTACGTTTTCTGGTGCACCTATGGGGTTATTTACTTAAATCTAATATTTAAAAATTGTAATTTAATATAATTAAAAAAACTCTTTAGTTTTAAAGTGAAAATTTTTTTTTTTAATTGTAGTGGGAAAAGGATCAATTATTAAATCTGAGCGGAAATTGAAATATTTTACCCCTAGAACGTAAAATTACGTTTTCTGGTGTACCTATGGGGTTATTAACTTAAATCTAACATATAAAAATTGTAATTAAGTATATTTAATAAAACCATGCAGATTTTAAGTGAAAATTTCATTTATTTAACTAAAGTGGGAAGATGGTGAATTTTTAAATCTGAGCGGAAATTGAAATATTTTAACCCTAGAACGTTAAATTACGTTTTCTGGTGCACCTATGGGGTTATTAACATAAATCTAACATATAAAAATTGTATTTAAGTATATTTAATAAAACCATGCAGATTTTAAGTGAAAATTTCATTTATTTAACTAAAGTGGGAAGATGGTGAATTTTTAAATCTGAGCGGAAATTGAAATATTTTACCCCTAGAACGTTAAATTACGTTTTCTGGTGCACCTATGGAGTTATTAACTTAAATCTAATATTTAAAAATTGTAATTTAATATAATTAAAAAAACTCTTTAGTTTTAAAGTGAAAATTTTTTTTTTTAATTGTAGTGGGAAAAGGGTCAATTATTAAATCTGAGCGGAAATTGATATAGTTTACCCCTAGAACGTTAAATTACGTTTTCTGGTGCACCTATGGAGTTATTAACTTAAATCTAATATTTAAAAATTGTAATTTAATATAATTAAAAAAACTCTTTAGTTTTAAAGTGAAAATTTTTTTTTTTAATTGTAGTGGGAAAAGGGTCAATTATTAAATCTGAGCGGAAATTGAAATATTTTACCCCTAGAACGTAAAATTACGTTTTCTGGTGTACCTATGGGGTTATTAACTTAAATCTAACATATAAAAATTGTAATTAAGTATATTAAATAAAACCATGAAGATTTTAAGTGAAAATTTCATTTATTTAACTATAGTGGGAAGATGGTCAATTTTTAAATCTGAGCGGAAATTGAAATATTTTACCCCTAGAACGTTAAATTACGTTTTCTGGTGTACCTATGGAGTTATTAACTTAAATCTAACATATAAAAATTGTATTTAAGTATATTTAATAAAACCATGCAGATTTTAAGTGAAAATTTCATTTATTTAACTAAAGTGGGAAGATGGTGAATTTTTAAATCTGAGCGGAAATTGAAATATTTTACCCCTAGAACGTTAAATTACGTTTTCTGGTGCACCTATGGGGTTATTAACTTAAATCTAACATATAAAAATTGTAATTTAATATATTTAAAAAAACTCTTTAGTTTTAAAGTGAAAATTTTTTTTATTTAATTGTAGTGGGAAAAGGGTCAATTATTAAATCTGAGCGGAAATTGATATATTTTACCCCTAGAACGTTAAATTACGTTTTCTGGTGTACCTATGGGGTTATTAACTTAAATCTAACATATAAAAATTGTATTTAAGTATATTTAATAAAACCATGCAGATTTTAAGTGAAAATTTCATTTATTTAACTATAGTGGGAAGATGGTGAATTTTTAAATCTGAGCGGAAATTGAAATATTTTACCCCTAGAACGTTAAATTACGTTTTCTGCTGCACCTATGGGGTTATTAACTTAAATCTAACATATAAAAATTGTAATTTAATATATTTAAAAAAACTCTTTAGTTTTAAAGTGAAAATTTTTTTTATTTAATTGTAGTGGGAAAAGGGTCAATTATTAAATCTGAGCGGAAATTGAAATATTTTACCCCTAGAACGTAAAATTACGTTTTCTGGTGTACCTATGGAGTTATTAACTTAAATCTAACATATAAAAATTGTATTTAAGTATATTTAATAAAACCATGCAGATTATAAGTGAAAATTTCATTTATTTAACTAAAGTGGGAAGATGGTGAATTTTTAAATCTGAGCGGAAATTGAAATATTTTACCCCTAGAACGTTAAATTACGTTTTCTGGTGCACCTATGGGGTTATTAACTTAAATCTAACATATAAAAATTGTAATTTAATATATTTAAAAAAACTCTTTAGTTTTAAAGTGAAAATTTTTTTTATTTAATTGTAGTGGGAAAAGGGTCAATTATTAAATCTGAGCGGAAATTGATATATTTTACCCCTAGAACGTTAAATTACGTTTTCTGGTGTACCTATGGGGTTATTAACTTAAATCTAACATATAAAAATTGTATTTAAGTATATTTAATAAAACCATGCAGATTTTAAGTGAAAATTTCATTTATTTAACTATAGTGGGAAGATGGTCAATTTTTAAATCTGAGCGGAAATTGAAATATTTTACCCCTAGAACGTTAAATTACGTTATCTGGTGTACCTATGGGGTTATTAACTTAAATCTAACATATAAAAATTGTAATTTAATATAATTAAAAAAACTCTTTAGTTTTAAAGTGAAAATTTTTTTTTTTAATTGTAGTGGGAAAAGGGTCAATTATTAAATCTGAGCGGAAATTGAAATATTTTACCCCTAGAACGTAAAATTACGTATTCTGGTGTACCTATGGGGTTATTAACTTAAATCTAACATATAAAAATTGTAATTAAGTATATTTAATAAAACCATGCAGATTTTAAGTGAAAATTTCATTTATTTAACTAAAGTGGGAAGATGGTGAATTTTTAAATCTGAGCGGAAATTGAAATATTTTACCCCTAGAACGTTAAATTACGTTTTCTGGTGCACCTATGGGGTTATTAACATAAATCTAACATATAAAAATTGTATTTAAGTATATTTAATAAAACCATGCAGATTTTAAGTGAAAATTTCATTTATTTAACTAAAGTGGGAAGATGGTGAATTTTTAAATCTGAGCGGAAATTGAAATATTTTACCCCTAGAACGTTAAATTACGTTTTCTGGTGCACCTATGGAGTTATTAACTTAAATCTAATATTTAAAAATTGTAATTTAATATAATTAAAAAAACTCTTTAGTTTTAAAGTGAAAATTTTTTTTTTTTAATTGTAGTGGGAAAAGGGTCAATTATTAAATCTGAGCGGAAATTGATATATTTTACCCCTAGAACGTTAAATTACGTTTTCTGGTGCACCTATGGAGTTATTAACTTAAATCTAATATTTAAAAATTGTAATTTAATATAATTAAAAAAACTCTTTAGTTTTAAAGTGAAAATTTTTTTTTTTAATTGTAGTGGGAAAAGGGTCAATTATTAAATCTGAGCGGAAATTGAAATATTTTACCCCTAGAACGTAAAATTACGTTTTCTGGTGTACCTATGGGGTTATTAACTTAAATCTAACATATAAAAATTGTAATTAAGTATATTAAATAAAACCATGAAGATTTTAAGTGAAAATTTCATTTATTTAACTATAGTGGGAAGATGGTCAATTTTTAAATCTGAGCGGAAATTGAAATATTTTACCCCTAGAACGTTAAATTACGTTTTCTGGTGTACCTATGGAGTTATTAACTTAAATCTAACATATAAAAATTGTATTTAAGTATATTTAATAAAACCATGCAGATTTTAAGTGAAAATTTCATTTATTTAACTAAAGTGGGAAGATGGTGAATTTTTAAATCTGAGCGGAAATTGAAATATTTTACCCCTAGAACGTTAAATTACGTTTTCTGGTGCACCTATGGGGTTATTAACTTAAATCTAACATATAAAAATTGTAATTTAATATATTTAAAAAAACTCTTTAGTTTTAAAGTGAAAATTTTTTTTATTTAATTGTAGTGGGAAAAGGGTCAATTATTAAATCTGAGCGGAAATTGATATATTTTACCCCTAGAACTTTAAATTACGTTTTCTGGTGTACCTATGGGGTTATTAACTTAAATCTAACATATAAAAATTGTATTTAAGTATATTTAATAAAACCATGCAGATTTTAAGTGAAAATTTCATTTATTTAACTATAGTGGGAAGATGGTCAATTTTTAAATCTGAGCGGAAATTGAAATATTTTACCCCTAGAACGTTAAATTACGTTATCTGGTGTACCTATGGGGTTATTAACTTAAATCTAACATATAAAAATTGTATTTAAGTATATTTAATAAAACCATGCAGATTTTAAGTGAAAATTTCATTTATTTAACTATAGTGGGAAGATGGTCAATTTTTAAATCTGAGCGGAAATTGAAATATTTTACCCCTAGAACGTTAAATTACGTTTTCTGGTGCACCTATGGGGTTATTAACTTAAATCTAACATATAAAAATTGTATTTAAGTATATTTAATAAAACCATGCAGATTTTAAGTGAAAATTTCATTTATTTAACTAAAGTGGGAAGATGGTGAATTTTTAAATCTGAGCGGAAATTGAAATATCTTACCCCTAGAACGTTAAATTACGTTTTCTGGTGCACCTATGGTGTTATTAACTTAAATCTAATATTTAAAAATTGTAATTTAATATAATTAAAAAAACTCTTTAGTTTTAAAGTGAAAATTTTTTTTTTTAATTGTAGTGGGAAAAGTGTCAATTATTAAATCTGAGCGGAAATTGATATATTTTACCCCTAGAACGTTAAATTACGTTTTCTGGTGTACCTTTGGGGTTATTAACTTAAATCTAACATATAAAAATTGTAATTAAGTATATTAAATAAAACCATGCAGATTTTAAGTGAAAATTTCATTTATTTAACTATAGTGGGAAGATGGTCAATTTTTAAATCTGAGCGGAAATTGAAATATTTTACCCCTAGAACGTTAAATTACGTTTTCTGGTGCACCTATGGGGTTATTAACTTAAATCTAATATTTAAAAATTGTAATTTAATATATTTAAAAAAACTCTTTAGTTTTAAAGTGAAAATTTTTTTTATTTAATTGTAGTGGGAAAAGTGTCAATTATTAAATCTGAGCGGAAATTGATATATTTTACCCCTAGAACGTAAAATTACGTTTTCTGGTGTACCTATGGGGTTATTAACTTAAATCTGACATATAAAAATTGTATATAAGTATATTTAATAAATCCATGCAGATTTTAAGTGAAAATATCATTTATTTACCTAAAGTGGGAAGATGGTGAATTTTTAAATCTGAGCGGAAATTGAAATATTTTACCCCTAGAACGTTAAATTACGTTTTCTGGTGCACCTATGGGGTTATTAACTTAAATCTAATATTTAAAAATTGTAATTTAATATATTTAAAAAAACTCTTTAGTTTTAAAGTGAAAATTTTTTTTATTTAATTGTAGTGGGAAAAGGGTCAATTATTAAATCTGAGCGGAAATTGATATATTTTACCCCTAGAACGTAAAATTACGTTTTCTGGTGTACCTATGGGGTTATTAACTTAAATCTAACATATAAAAATTGTAATTAAGTATATTAAATAAAACCATGCAGATTTTAAGTGAAAATTTCATTTATTTAACTTAAGTGGGAAGATGGTGAATTTTTAAATCTGAGCGGAAATTGAAATATTTTACCCCTAGAACGTTAAATTACGTTTTCTGGTGCACCTATGGGGTTATTAACTTAAATCTAATATTTAAAAATTGTAATTTAATATATTTAAAAAAACTCTTTAGTTTTAAAGTGAAAATTTTTTTTATTTAATTGTAGTGGGAAAAGGGTCAATTATTAAATCTGAGCGGAAATTGATATATTTTACCCCTAGAACGTTAAATTACGTTATCTGGTGTACCTATGGGGTTAATAACTTAAATCTAACATATAAAAATTGTATTTAAGTATATTTAATAAAACCATGCAGATTTTAAGTGAAAATTTCATTTATTTAACTATAGTGGGAAGATGGTCAATTTTTAAATCTGAGCGGAAATTGAAATATTTTACCCCTAGAACGTTAAATTACTTTTTCTGGTGCACCTATGGGGTTAATAACTTAAATCTAACATATAAAAAATTGTATTTAAGTATATTTAATAAAACCATGCAGATTTTAAGTGAAAATTTCATTTATTTAACTATAGTGGGAAGATGGTCAATTTTTAAATCTGAGCGGAAATTGAAATATTTTACCCCTAGAACGTTAAATTACGTTTTCTGGTGCATCTATGGGGTTATTAACTTAAATCTAATATTTAAAAATTGTAATTTAATATAATTAAAAAAACTCTTTAGTTTTAAAGTGAAAATTTTTTTTTTTAATTGTAGTGGGAAAAGGGTCAATTATTAAATCTGAGCGGAAATTGATATATTTTACCCCTAGAACGTTAAATTACGTTATCTGGTGTACCTATGGGGTTAATAACTTAAATCTAACATATAAAAATTGTATTTAAGTATATTTAATAAAACCATGCAGATTTTAAGTGAAAATTTCATTTATTTAACTATAGTGGGAAGATGGTCAATTTTTAAATCTGAGCGGAAATTGAAATATTTTACCCCTAGAACGTTAAATTACTTTTTCTGGTGCACCTATGGGGTTATTAACTTAAATCTAACATATAAAAATTGTATTTAAGTATATTTAATAAAACCATGCAGATTTTTAGTGAAAATTTCATTTATTTAACTATAATGGGAAGATGGTCAATTTTTAAATCTGAGCGGAAATTGAAATATTTTACCCCTAGAACGTTAAATTACGTTTTCTGGTGCATCTATGGGGTTATTAACTTAAATCTAATATTTAAAAATTGTAATTTAATATAATTAAAAAAACTCTTTAGTTTTAAAGTGAAAATTTTTTTTTTTAATTGTAGTGGGAAAAGGGTCAATTATTAAATCTGAGCGGAAATTGATATATTTTACCCCTAGAACGTTAAATTACGTTTTCCGGTGCACCTATGGAGTTATTAACTTAAATCTAATATTTAAAAATTGTAATTTAATATAATTAAAAAAACTCTTTAGTTTTAAAGTGAAAATTTTTTTTTTTAATTGTAGTGGGAAAAGGGTCAATTATTAAATCTGAGCGGAAATTGAAATATTTTACCCCTAGAACGTAAAATTACGTTTTCTGGTGTACCTATGGGGTTATTAACTTAAATCTAACATATAAAAATTGTAATTAAGTATATTTTATAAAACCATGAAGATTTTAAGTGAAAATTTCATTTATTTAACTATAGTGGGAAGATGGTCAATTTTTAAATCTGAGCGGAAATTGAAATATTTTACCCCTAGAACGTTAAATTACGTTTTCTGGTGTACCTATGGAGTTATTAACTTAAATCTAACATATAAAAATTGTATTTAAGTATATTTAATAAAACCATGCAGATTTTAAGTGAAAATTTCATTTATTTAACTAAAGTGGGAAGATGGTGAATTTTTAAATCTGAGCGGAAATTGAAATATTTTACCCCTAGAACGTTAAATTACGTTTTCTGGTGCACCTATGGGGTTATTAACTTAAATCTAACATATAAAAATTGTTATTTAATATATTTAAAAAAACTCTTTAGTTTTAAAGTGAAAATTTTTTTTATTTAATTGTAGTGGGAAAAGGGTCAATTATTAAATCTGAGCGGAAATTGATATATTTTACCCCTAGAACGTTAAATTACGTTTTCTGGTGTACCTATGGGGTTATTAACTTAAATCTAACATATTAAAATTGTATTTAAGTATATTTAATAAAACCATGCAGATTTTAAGTGAAAATTTCATTTATTTAACTATAGTGGGAAGATGGTCAATTTTTAAATCTGAGCGGAAATTGAAATATTTTACCCCTAGAACGTTAAATTACGTTATCTGGTGTACCTATGGGGTTATTAACTTAAATCTAACATATAAAAATTGTATTTAAGTATATTTAATAAAACCATGCAGATTTTAAGTGAAAATTTCATTTATTTAACTAAAGTGGGAAGATGGTGAATTTTTAAATCTGAGCGGAAATTGAAATATTTTACCCCTAGAACGTTAAATTACGTTTTCTGGTGCACCTATGGGGTTATTAACTTAAATCTAACATATAAAAATTGTAATTTAATATATTTAAAAAAACTCTTTAGTTTTAAAGTGAAAATTTTTTTTATTTAATTGTAGTGGGAAAAGGGTCAATTATTAAATCTGAGCGGAAATTGATATATTTTACCCCTAGAACGTTAAATTACGTTTTCTGGTGTACCTATGGGGTTATTAACTTAAATCTAACATATAAAAATTGTATTTAAGTATATTTAATAAAACCATGCAGATTTTAAGTGAAAATTTCATTTATTTAACTATAGTGGGAAGATGGTCAATTTTTAAATCTGAGCGGAAATTGAAATATTTTACCCCTAGAACGTTAAATTACGTTATCTGGTGTACCTATGGGGTTATTAACTTAAATCTAACATATAAAAATTGTATTTAAGTATATTTAATAAAACCATGCAGATTTTAAGTGAAAATTTCATTTATTTAACTATAGTGGGAAGATGGTCAATTTTTAAATCTGAGCGGAAATTGAAATATTTTACCCCTAGAACGTTAAATTACGTTTTCTGGTGCACCTATGGGGTTATTAACTTAAATCTAACATATAAAAATTGTATTTAAGTATATTTAATAAAACAATGCAGATTTTAAGTGAAAATTTCATTTATTTAACTAAAGTGGGAAGATGGTGAATTTTTAAATCTGAGCGGAAATTGAAATATCTTACCCCTAGAACGTTAAATTACGTTTTCTGGTGCACCTATGGTGTTATTAACTTAAATCTAATATTTAAAAATTGTAATTTAATATAATTAAAAAAACTCTTTAGTTTTAAAGTGAAAATTTTTTTTTTTAATTGTAGTGGGAAAAGTGTCAATTATTAAATCTGAGCGGAAATTGATATATTTTACCCCTAGAACGTTAAATTACGTTTTCTGGTGTACCTTTGGGGTTATTAACTTAAATCTAACATATAAAAATTGTAATTAAGTATATTAAATAAAACCATGCAGATTTTAAGTGAAAATTTCATTTATTTAACTATAGTGGGAAGATGGTCAATTTTTAAATCTGAGCGGAAATTGAAATATTTTACCCCTAGAACGTTAAATTACGTTTTCTGGTGCACCTATGGGGTTATTAACTTAAATCTAATATTTAAAAATTGTAATTTAATATATTTAAAAAAAACTCTTTAGTTTTAAAGTGAAAATTTTTTTTATTTAATTGTAGTGGGAAAAGTGTCAATTATTAAATCTGAGCGGAAATTGATATATTTTACCCCTAGAACGTAAAATTACGTTTTCTGGTGTACCTATGGGGTTATTAACTTAAATCTGACATATAAAAATTGTATATAAGTATATTTAATAAATCCATGCAGATTTTAAGTGAAAATATCATTTATTTACCTAAAGTGGGAAGATGGTGAATTTTTAAATCTGAGCGGAAATTGAAATATTTTACCCCTAGAACGTTAAATTACGTTTTCTGGTGCACCTATGGGGTTATTAACTTAAATCTAATATTTAAAAATTGTAATTTAATATATTTAAAAAAACTCTTTAGTTTTAAAGTGAAAATTTTTTTTATTTAATTGTAGTGGGAAAAGGGTCAATTATTAAATCTGAGCGGAAATTGATATATTTTACCCCTAGAACGTAAAATTACGTTTTCTGGTGTACCTATGGGGTTATTAACTTAAATCTAACATATAAAAATTGTAATTAAGTATATTAAATAAAACCATGCAGATTTTAAGTGAAAATTTCATTTATTTAACTAAAGTGGGAAGATGGTGAATTTTTAAATCTGAGCGGAAATTGAAATATTTTACCCCTAGAACGTTAAATTACGTTTTCTGGTGCACCTATGGGGTTATTAACTTAAATCTAATATTTAAAAATTGTAATTTAATATATTTAAAAAAACTCTTTAGTTTTAAAGTGAAAATTTTTTTTATTTAATTGTAGTGGGAAAAGGGTCAATTATTAAATCTGAGCGGAAATTGATATATTTTACCCCTAGAACGTTAAATTACGTTATCTGGTGTACCTATGGGGTTAATAACTTAAATCTAACATATAAAAATTGTATTGAAGTATATTTAATAAAACCATGCAGATTTTAAGTGAAAATTTCATTTATTTAACTATAGTGGGAAGATGGTCAATTTTTAAATCTGAGCGGAAATTGAAATATTTTACCCCTAGAACGTTAAATTACTTTTTCTGGTGCACCTATGGGGTTATTAACTTAAATCTAACATATAAAAATTGTATTTAAGTATATTTAATAAAACCATGCAGATTTTTAGTGAAAATTTCATTTATTTAACTATAATGGGAAGATGGTCAATTTTTAAATCTGAGCGGAAATTGAAATATTTTACCCCTAGAACGTTAAATTACGTTTTCTGGTGCATCTATGGGGTTATTAACTTAAATCAAATATTTAAAAATTGTAATTTAATATAATTAAAAAAACTCTTTAGTTTTAAAGTGAAAATTTTTTTTTTTAATTGTAGTGGGAAAAGGGTCAATTATTAAATCTGAGCGGAAATTGATATATTTTACCCCTAGAACGTTAAATTACGTTATCTGGTGTACCTATGGGGTTAATAACTTAAATCTAACATATAAAAATTGTATTTAAGTATATTTAATAAAACCATGCAGATTTTAAGTGAAAATTTCATTTATTTAACTATAGTGGGAAGATGGTCAATTTTTAAATCTGAGCGGAAATTGAAATATTTTACCCCTAGAACGTTAAATTACTTTTTCTGGTGCACCTATGGGGTTATTAACTTAAATCTAACATATAAAAATTGTATTTAAGTATATTTAATAAAACCATGCAGATTTTTAGTGAAAATTTCATTTATTTAACTATAATGGGAAGATGGTCAATTTTTAAATCTGAGCGGAAATTGAAATATTTTACCCCTAGAACGTTAAATTACGTTTTCTGGTGCATCTATGGGGTTATTAACTTAAATCTAATATTTAAAAATTGTAATTTAATATAATTAAAAAAACTCTTTAGTTTTAAAGTGAAAATTTTTTTTTTTAATTGTAGTGGGAAAAGGGTCAATTATTAAATCTGAGCGGAAATTGATATATTTTACCCCTAGAACGTTAAATTACGTTTTCCGGTGCACCTATGGAGTTATTAACTTAAATCTAATATTTAAAAATTGTAATTTAATATAATTAAAAAAACTCTTTAGTTTTAAAGTGAAAATTTTTTTTTTTAATTGTAGTGGGAAAAGGGTCAATTATTAAATCTGAGCGGAAATTGAAATATTTTACCCCTAGAACGTAAAATTACGTTTTCTGGTGTACCTATGGGGTTATTAACTTAAATCTAACATATAAAAATTGTAATTAAGTATATTAAATAAAACCATGAAGATTTTAAGTGAAAATTTCATTTATTTAACTATAGTGGGAAGATGGTCAATTTTTAAATCTGAGCGGAAATTGAAATATTTTACCCCTAGAACGTTAAATTACGTTTTCTGGTGTACCTATGGAGTTATTAACTTAAATCTAACATATAAAAATTGTATTTAAGTATATTTAATAAAACCATGCAGATTTTAAGTGAAAATTTCATTTATTTAACTAAAGTGGGAAGATGGTGAATTTTTAAATCTGAGCGGAAATTGAAATATTTTACCCCTAGAACGTTAAATTACGTTTTCTGGTGCACCTATGGGGTTATTAACTTAAATCTAACATATAAAAATTGTTATTTAATATATTTAAAAAAACTCTTTAGTTTTAAAGTGAAAATTTTTTTTATTTAATTGTAGTGGGAAAAGGGTCAATTATTAAATCTGAGCGGAAATTGATATATTTTACCCCTAGAACGTTAAATTACGTTTTCTGGTGTACCTATGGGGTTATTAACTTAAATCTAACATATAAAAATTGTATTTAAGTATATTTAATAAAACCATGCAGATTTTAAGTGAAAATTTCATTTATTTAACTATAGTGGGAAGATGGTCAATTTTTAAATCTGAGCGGAAATTGAAATATTTTACCCCTAGAACGTTAAATTACGTTATCTGGTGTACCTATGGGGTTATTAACTTAAATCTAACATATAAAAATTGTATTTAAGTATATTTAATAAAACCATGCAGATTTTAAGTGAAAATTTCATTTATTTAACTAAAGTGGGAAGATGGTGAATTTTTAAATCTGAGCGGAAATTGAAATATTTTACCCCTAGAACGTTAAATTACGTTTTCTGGTGCACCTATGGGGTTATTAACTTAAATCTAACATATAAAAATTGTAATTTAATATATTTAATAAAACCATGCAGATTTTTAGTGAAAATTTCATTTATTTAACTATAATGGGAAGATGGTCAATTTTTAAATCTGAGCGGAAATTGAAATATTTTACCCCTAGAACGTTAAATTACGTTTTCTGGTGCATCTATGGGGTTATTAACTTAAATCTAATATTTAAAAATTGTAATTTAATATAATTAAAAAAACTCTTTAGTTTTAAAGTGAAAATTTTTTTTTTTAATTGTAGTGGGAAAAGGGTCAATTATTAAATCTGAGCGGAAATTGATATATTTTACCCCTAGAACGTTAAATTACGTTTTCCGGTGCACCTATGGAGTTATTAACTTAAATCTAATATTTAAAAATTGTAATTTAATATAATTAAAAAAACTCTTTAGTTTTAAAGTGAAAATTTTTTTTTTTTAATTGTAGTGGGAAAAGGGTCAATTATTAAATCTGAGCGGAAATTGAAATATTTTACCCCTAGAACGTAAAATTACGTTTTCTGGTGTACCTATGGGGTTATTAACTTAAATCTAACATATACAAATTGTAATTAAGTATATTAAATAAAACCATGAAGATTTTAAGTGAAAATTTCATTTATTTAACTATAGTGGGAAGATGGTCAATTTTTAAATCTGAGCGGAAATTGAAATATTTTACCCCTAGAACGTTAAATTACGTTTTCTGGTGTACCTATGGAGTTATTAACTTAAATCTAACATATAAAAATTGTATTTAAGTATATTTAATAAAACCATGCAGATTTTAAGTGAAAATTTCATTTATTTAACTAAAGTGGGAAGATGGTGAATTTTTAAATCTGAGCGGAAATTGAAATATTTTACCCCTAGAACGTTAAATTACGTTTTCTGGTGCACCTATGGGGTTATTAACTTAAATCTAACATATAAAAATTGTTATTTAATATATTTAAAAAAACTCTTTAGTTTTAAAGTGAAAATTTTTTTTATTTAATTGTAGTGGGAAAAGGGTCAATTATTAAATCTGAGCGGAAATTGATATATTTTACCCCTAGAACGTTAAATTACGTTTTCTGGTGTACCTATGGGGTTATTAACTTAAATCTAACATATAAAAATTGTATTTAAGTATATTTAATAAAACCATGCAGATTTTAAGTGAAAATTTCATTTATTTAACTATAGTGGGAAGATGGTCAATTTTTAAATCTGAGCGGAAATTGAAATATTTTACCCCTAGAACGTTAAATTACGTTATCTGGTGTACCTATGGGGTTATTAACTTAAATCTAACATATAAAAATTGTATTTAAGTATATTTAATAAAACCATGCAGATTTTAAGTGAAAATTTCATTTATTTAACTAAGTGGGAAGATGGTGAATTTTTAAATCTGAGCGGAAATTGAAATATTTTACCCCTAGAACGTTAAATTACGTTTTCTGGTGCACCTATGGGGTTATTAACTTAAATCTAACATATAAAAATTGTAATTTAATATATTTAATAAAACCATGCAGATTTTAGTGAAAATTTCATTTATTTAACTGTAATGGGAAGATGGTCAATTTTTTAAATCTGAGCGGAAATTGAAATATTTTACCCCCTAGAACGTTAAATTACGTTTTCTGGTGCATCTATGGGGTTATTAACTTAAATCTAATATTTAAAAATTGTAATTTAATATAATTAAAAAACTCTTTAGTGTTAAAGTGAAAATTTTTTTTTTTAATTGTAGTGGGGAAAAGGGTCAATTATTAAATCTGAGCGGAAATTGATATATTTTACCCCTAGAACGTTAAATTACGTTTTCTGGTGCATCTATGGGGTTATTAACTTAAATCTAATATTTAAAAAATTGTAATTTAATATAATTAAAAAAACTCTTTAGTTTTAAAGTGAAAATTTTTTTTTTTAATTGTAGTGGGAAAAGGGTCAATTATTAAATCTGAGCGGAAATTGATATATTTTACCCCTAGAAACGTTAAATTACGTTATCTGGTGTACCTATGGGGTTAATAACTTAAATCTAACATATAAAAATTGTATTTAAGTATATTTAATAAAACCATGCAGATTTTAAGTGAAAATTTCATTTATTTAACTATAGTGGGAAGATGGTCAATTTTTAAATCTGAGCGGAAATTGAAATATTTTACCCCTAGAACGTTAAATTACTTTTTCTGGTGCACCTATGGGGTTATTAACTTAAATCTAACATATAAAAATTGTATTTAAGTATATTTAATAAAACCATGCAGATTTTTAGTGAAAATTTCATTTATTTAACTATAATGGGAAGATGGTCAATTTTTAAATCTGAGCGGAAATTGAAATATTTTACCCTAGAACGTTAAATTACGTTTTCTGGTGCATCTATGGGGTTATTAACTTAAATCTAATATTTAAAAATTGTAATTTAATATAATTAAAAAAACTCTTTAGTTTTAAAGTGAAAATTTTTTTTTTTTAATTGTAGTGGGAAAAGGGTCAATTATTAAATCTGAGCGGAAATTGATATATTTTACCCCTAGAACGTTAAATTACGTTTTCCGGTGCACCTATGGAGTTATTAACTTAAATCTAATATTTAAAAATTGTAATTTAATATAATTAAAAAAACTCTTTAGTTTTAAAGTGAAAATTTTTTTTTTTTAATTGTAGTGGGAAAAGGGTCAATTATTAAATCTGAGCGGAAATTGAAATATTTTACCCCTAGAACGTAAAATTACGTTTTCTGGTGTACCTATGGGGTTATTAACTTAAATCTAACATATAAAAATTGTAATTAAGTATATTAAATAAAACCATGAAGATTTTAAGTGAAAATTTCATTTATTTAACTATAGTGGGAAGATGGTCAATTTTTAAATCTGAGCGGAAATTGAAATATTTTACCCCTAGAACGTTAAATTACGTTTTCTGGTGTACCTATGGAGTTATTAACTTAAATCTAACATATAAAAATTGTATTTAAGTATATTTAATAAAACCATGCAGATTTTAAGTGAAAATTTCATTTATTTAACTATAGTGGGAAGATGGTCAATTTTTAAATCTGAGCGGAAATTGAAATATTTTACCCCTAGAACGTTAAATTACGTTTTCTGGTGCACCTATGGGGTTATTAACTTAAATCTAACATATAAAAATTGTAATTAAGTATATTAAATAAAACCATGAAGATTTTAAGTGAAAATTTCATTTATTTAACTATAGTGGGAAGATGGTCAATTTTTAAATCTGAGCGGAAATTGAAATATTTTACCCCTAGAACGTTAAATTACGTTTTCTGGTGCACCTATGGGGTTATTAACTTAAATTCTAACATATAAAAATTGTTATTTAATATATTTAAAAAAACTCTTTAGTTTTAAAGTGAAAATTTTTTTTATTTAATTGTAGTGGGAAAAGGGTCAATTATTAAATCTGAGCGGAAATTGATATATTTTACCCCTAGAACGTTAAATTACGTTTTCTGGTGTACCTATGGGGTTATTAACTTAAATCAAACATATAAAAATTGTATTTAAGTATATTTAATAAAACCATGCAGATTTTAAGTGAAAATTTCATTTATTTAACTATAGTGGGAAGATGGTCAATTTTTAAATCTGAGCGGAAATTGAAATATTTTACCCCTAGAACGTTAAATTACGTTATCTGGTGTACCTATGGGGTTATTAACTTAAATCTAACATATAAAAATTGTATTTAAGTATATTTAATAAAACCATGCAGATTTTAAGTGAAAATTTCATTTATTTAACTAAAGTGGGAAGATGGTGAATTTTTAAATCTGAGCGGAAATTGAAATATTTTACCCCTAGAACGTTAAATTACGTTTTCTGGTGCACCTATGGGGTTATTAACTTAAATCTAACATATAAAAATTGTAATTTAATATATTTAATAAAACCATGCAGATTTTTAGTGAAAATTTCATTTATTTAACTATAATGGGAAGATGGTCAATTTTTAAATCTGAGCGGAAATTGAAATATTTTACCCCTAGAACGTTAAATTACGTTTTCTGGTGCATCTATGGGGTTATTAACTTAAATCTAATATTTAAAAATTGTAATTTAATATAATTAAAAAAACTCTTTAGTGTTAAAGTGAAAATTTTTTTTTTTAATTGTAGTGGGAAAAGGGTCAATTATTAAATCTGAGCGGAAATTGATATATTTTACCCCTAGAACGTTAAATTACGTTTTCTGGTGCACCTATGGAGTTATTAACTTAAATCTAATATTTAAAAATTGTAATTTAATATAATTAAAAAAACTCTTTAGTTTTAAAGTGAAAATTTTTTTTTTTAATTGTAGTGGGAAAAGGGTCAATTATTAAATCTGAGCGGAAATTGAAATATTTTACCCCTAGAACGTAAAATTACGTTTTCTGGTGTACCTATGGGGTTATTAACTTAAATCTAACATATAAAAATTGTAATTAAGTATATTAAATAAAACCATGAAGATTTTAAGTGAAAATTTCATTTATTTAACTATAGTGGGAAGATGGTCAATTTTTAAATCTGAGCGGAAATTGAAATATTTTACCCCTAGAACGTTAAATTACGTTTTCTGGTGTACCTATGGAGTTATTAACTTAAATCTAACATATAAAAATTGTATTTAAGTATATTTAATAAAACCATGCAGATTTTAAGTGAAAATTTCATTTATTTAACTAAAGTGGGAAGATGGTGAATTTTTAAATCTGAGCGGAAATTGAAATATTTTACCCCTAGAACGTTAAATTACGTTTTCTGGTGCACCTATGGGGTTATTAACTTAAATCTAACATATAAAAATTGTAATTTAATATATTTAAAAAAACTCTTTAGTTTTAAAGTGAAAATTTTTTTTATTTAATTGTAGTGGGAAAAGGGTCAATTATTAAATCTGAGCGGAAATTGATATATTTTACCCCTAGAACGTTAAATTACGTTTTCTGGTGTACCTATGGGGTTATTAACTTAAATCTAACATATAAAAATTGTATTTAAGTATATTTAATAAAACCATGCAGATTTTAAGTGAAAATTTCATTTATTTAACTATAGTGGGAAGATGGTCAATTTTTAAATCTGAGCGGAAATTGAAATATTTTACCCCTAGAACGTTAAATTACGTTATCTGGTGTACCTATGGGGTTATTAACTTAAATCTAACATATAAAAATTGTATTTAAGTATATTTAATAAAACCATGCAGATTTTAAGTGAAAATTTCATTTATTTAACTATAGTGGGAAGATGGTCAATTTTTAAATCTGAGCGGAAATTGAAATATTTTACCCCTAGAACGTTAAATTACGTTTTCTGGTGCACCTATGGGGTTATTAACTTAAATCTAACATATAAAAATTGTATTTAAGTATATTTAATAAAACCATGCAGATTTTAAGTGAAAATTTCATTTATTTAACTAAAGTGGGAAGATGGTGAATTTTTAAATCTAAGCGGAAATTGAAATATTTTACCCCTAGAACGTTAAATTACGTTTTCTGGTGCACCTATGGAGTTATTAACTTAAATCTAATATTTAAAAATTGTAATTTAATATAATTAAAAAAACTCTTTAGTTTTAAAGTGAAAATTTTTTTTTTTAATTGTAGTGGGAAAAGGGTCAATTATTAAATCTGAGCGGAAATTGATATATTTTACCCCTAGAACGTTAAATTACGTTTTCTGGTGCACCTATGGAGTTATTAACTTAAATCTAATATTTAAAAATTGTAATTTAATATAATTAAAAAAACTCTTTAGTTTTAAAGTGAAAATTTTTTTTTTTAATTGTAGTGGGAAAAGGGTCAATTATTAAATCTGAGCGGAAATTGAAATATTTTACCCCTAGAACGTAAAATTACGTTTTCTGGTGTACCTATGGGGTTATTAACTTAAATCTAACATATAAAAATTGTAATTAGGTATATTAAATAAAACCATGAAGATTTTAAGTGAAAATTTCATTTATTTAACTATAGTGGGAAGATGGTCAATTTTTAAATCTGAGTGGAAATTGAAATATTTTACCCCTAGAACGTTAAATTACGTTTTCTGGTGTACCTATGGAGTTATTAACTTAAATCTAACATATAAAAATTGTATTTAAGTATATTTAATAAAACCATGCAGATTTTAAGTGAAAATTTCATTTATTTAACTATAGTGGGAAGATGGTCAATTTTTAAATCTGAGCGGAAATTGAAATATTTTACCCCTAGAACGTTAAATTACTTTTTCTGGTGCACCTATGGGGTTATTAACTTAAATCTAACATATAAAAATTGTATTTAAGTATATTTAATAAAACCATGCAGATTTTTAGTGAAAATTTCATTTATTTAACTATAATGGGAAGATGGTCAATTTTTAAATCTGAGCGGAAATTGAAATATTTTACCCCTAGAACGTTAAATTACGTTTTCTGGTGCATCTATGGGGTTATTAACTTAAATCTAATATTTAAAAATTGTAATTTAATATAATTAAAAAAACTCTTTAGTTTTAAAGTGAAAATTTTTTTTTTTAATTGTAGTGGGAAAAGGGTCAATTATTAAATCTGAGCGGAAATTGATATATTTTACCCCTAGAACGTTAAATTACGTTTTCCGGTGCACCTATGGAGTTATTAACTTAAATCTAATATTTAAAAATTGTAATTTAATATAATTAAAAAAACTCTTTAGTTTTAAAGTGAAAATTTTTTTTTTTAATTGTAGTGGGAAAAGGGTCAATTATTAAATCTGAGCGGAAATTGAAATATTTTACCCCTAGAACGTAAAATTACGTTTTCTGGTGTACCTATGGGGTTATTAACTTAAATCTAACATATAAAAATTGTAATTAAGTATATTAAATAAAACCATGAAGATTTTAAGTGAAAATTTCATTTATTTAACTATAGTGGGAAGATGGTCAATTTTTAAATCTGAGCGGAAATTGAAATATTTTACCCCTAGAACGTTAAATTACTTTTTCTGGTGCACCTATGGGGTTATTAACTTAAATCTAACATATAAAAATTGTATTTAAGTATATTTAATAAAACCATGCAGATTTTAAGTGAAAATTTCATTTATTTAACTTAAGTGGGAAGATGGTGAATTTTTAAATCTAAGCGGAAATTGAAATATTTTACCCCTAGAACGTTAAATTACGTTTTCTGGTGCACCTATGGAGTTATTAACTTAAATCTAATATTTAAAAATTGTAATTTAATATAATTAAAAAAACTCTTTAGTTTTAAAGTGAAAATTTTTTTTTTTAATTGTAGTGGGAAAAGGGTCAATTATTAAATCTGAGCGGAAATTGATATATTTTACCCCTAGAACGTTAAATTACGTTTTCTGGTGCACCTATGGAGTTATTAACTTAAATCTAATATTTAAAAATTGTAATTTAATATAATTAAAAAAACTCTTTAGTTTTAAAGTGAAAATTTTTTTTTTTAATTGTAGTGGGAAAAGGGTCAATTATTAAATCTGAGCGGAAATTGAAATATTTTACCCCTAGAACGTAAAATTACGTTTTCTGGTGTACCTATGGGGTTATTAACTTAAATCTAACATATAAAAATTGTAATTAGGTATATTAAATAAAACCATGAAGATTTTAAGTGAAAATTTCATTTATTTAACTATAGTGGGAAGATGGTCAATTTTTAAATCTGAGTGGAAATTGAAATATTTTACCCCTAGAACGTTAAATTACGTTTTCTGGTGTACCTATGGAGTTATTAACTTAAATCTAACATATAAAAATTGTATTTAAGTATATTTAATAAAACCATGCAGATTTTAAGTGAAAATTTCATTTATTTAACTATAGTGGGAAGATGGTCAATTTTTAAATCTGAGCGGAAATTGAAATATTTTACCCCTAGAACGTTAAATTACTTTTTCTGGTGCACCTATGGGGTTATTAACTTAAATCTAACATATAAAAATTGTATTTAAGTATATTTAATAAAACCATGCAGATTTTTAGTGAAAATTTCATTTATTTAACTATAATGGGAAGATGGTCAATTTTTAAATCTGAGCGGAAATTGAAATATTTTACCCCTAGAACGTTAAATTACGTTTTCTGGTGCATCTATGGGGTTATTAACTTAAATCTAATATTTAAAAATTGTAATTTAATATAATTAAAAAAACTCTTTAGTTTTAAAGTGAAAATTTTTTTTTTTAATTGTAGTGGGAAAAGGGTCAATTATTAAATCTGAGCGGAAATTGATATATTTTACCCCTAGAACGTTAAATTACGTTTTCCGGTGCACCTATGGAGTTATTAACTTAAATCTAATATTTAAAAATTGTAATTTAATATAATTAAAAAAACTCTTTAGTTTTAAAGTGAAATTTTTTTTTTTAATTGTAGTGGGAAAAGGGTCAATTATTAAATCTGAGCGGAAATTGAAATATTTTACCCCTAGAACGTAAAATTACGTTTTCTGGTGTACCTATGGGGTTATTAACTTAAATCTAACATATAAAAATTGTAATTAAGTATATTAAATAAAACCATGAAGATTTTAAGTGAAAATTTCATTTATTTAACTATAGTGGGAAGATGGTCAATTTTTAAATCTGAGCGGAAATTGAAATATTTTACCCCTAGAACGTTAAATTACGTTTTCTGGTGTACCTATGGAGTTATTAACTTAAATCTAACATATAAAAATTGTATTTAAGTATATTTAATAAAACCATGCAGATTTTAAGTGAAAATTTCATTTATTTAACTATAGTGGGAAGATGGTCAATTTTTAAATCTGAGCGGAAATTGAAATATTTTACCCCTAGAACGTTAAATTACGTTTTCTGGTGCACCTATGGGGTTATTAACTTAAATCTAACATATAAAAATTGTAATTAAGTATATTAAATAAAACCATGAAGATTTTAAGTGAAAATTTCATTTATTTAACTATAGTGGGAAGATGGTCAATTTTTAAATCTGAGCGGAAATTGAAATATTTTACCCCTAGAACGTTAAATTACGTTTTCTGGTGCACCTATGGGGTTATTAACTTAAATCTAACATATAAAAATTGTTATTTAATATATTTAAAAAAACTCTTTAGTTTTAAAGTGAAAATTTTTTTTATTTAATTGTAGTGGGAAAAGGGTCAATTATTAAATCTGAGCGGAAATTGATATATTTTACCCCTAGAACGTTAAATTACGTTTTCTGGTGTACCTATGGGGTTATTAACTTAAATCTAACATATAAAAATTGTATTTAAGTATATTTAATAAAACCATGCAGATTTTAAGTGAAAATTTCATTTATTTAACTATAGTGGGAAGATGGTCAATTTTTAAATCTGAGCGGAAATTGAAATATTTTACCCCTAGAACGTTAAATTACGTTATCTGGTGTACCTATGGGGTTATTAACTTAAATCTAACATATAAAAATTGTATTTAAGTATATTTAATAAAACCATGCAGATTTTAAGTGAAAATTTCATTTATTTAACTAAAGTGGGAAGATGGTGAATTTTTAAATCTGAGCGGAAATTGAAATATTTTACCCCTAGAACGTTAAATTACGTTTTCTGGTGCACCTATGGGGTTATTAACTTAAATCTAACATATAAAAATTGTAATTTAATATATTTAATAAAACCATGCAGATTTTTAGTGAAAATTTCATTTATTTAACTATAATGGGAAGATGGTCAATTTTTAAATCTGAGCGGAAATTGAAATATTTTACCCCTAGAACGTTAAATTACGTTTTCTGGTGCATCTATGGGGTTATTAACTTAAATCTAATATTTAAAAATTGTAATTTAATATAATTAAAAAAACTCTTTAGTGTTAAAGTGAAAATTTTTTTTTTTAATTGTAGTGGGAAAAGGGTCAATTATTAAATCTGAGCGGAAATTGATATATTTTACCCCTAGAACGTTAAATTACGTTTTCTGGTGCACCTATGGAGTTATTAACTTAAATCTAATATTTAAAAATTGTAATTTAATATAATTAAAAAAACTCTTTAGTTTTAAAGTGAAAATTTTTTTTTTTAATTGTAGTGGGAAAAGGGTCAATTATTAAATCTGAGCGGAAATTGAAATATTTTACCCCTAGAACGTAAAATTACGTTTTCTGGTGTACCTATGGGGTTATTAACTTAAATCTAACATATAAAAATTGTAATTAAGTATATTAAATAAAACCATGAAGATTTTAAGTGAAAATTTCATTTATTTAACTATAGTGGGAAGATGGTCAATTTTTAAATCTGAGCGGAAATTGAAATATTTTACCCCTAGAACGTTAAATTACGTTTTCTGGTGTACCTATGGAGTTATTAACTTAAATCTAACATATAAAAATTGTATTTAAGTATATTTAATAAAACCATGCAGATTTTAAGTGAAAATTTCATTTATTTAACTAAAGTGGGAAGATGGTGAATTTTTAAATCTGAGCGGAAATTGAAATATTTTACCCCTAGAACGTTAAATTACGTTTTCTGGTGCACCTATGGGGTTATTAACTTAAATCTAACATATAAAAATTGTAATTTAATATATTTAAAAAAACTCTTTAGTTTTAAAGTGAAAATTTTTTTTATTTAATTGTAGTGGGAAAAGGGTCAATTATTAAATCTGAGCGGAAATTGATATATTTTACCCCTAGAACGTTAAATTACGTTTTCTGGTGTACCTATGGGGTTATTAACTTAAATCTAACATATAAAAATTGTATTTAAGTATATTTAATAAAACCATGCAGATTTTAAGTGAAAATTTCATTTATTTAACTATAGTGGGAAGATGGTCAATTTTTAAATCTGAGCGGAAATTGAAATATTTTACCCCTAGAACGTTAAATTACGTTATCTGGTGTACCTATGGGGTTATTAACTTAAATCTAACATATAAAAATTGTATTTAAGTATATTTAATAAAACCATGCAGATTTTAAGTGAAAATTTCATTTATTTAACTAAAGTGGGAAGATGGTGAATTTTTAAATCTAAGCGGAAATTGAAATATTTTACCCCTAGAACGTTAAATTACGTTTTCTGGTGCACCTATGGAGTTATTAACTTAAATCTAATATTTAAAAATTGTAATTTAATATAATTAAAAAAACTCTTTAGTTTTAAAGTGAAAATTTTTTTTTTTAATTGTAGTGGGAAAAGGGTCAATTATTAAATCTGAGCGGAAATTGATATATTTTACCCCTAGAACGTTAAATTACGTTTTCTGGTGCACCTATGGAGTTATTAACTTAAATCTAATATTTAAAAATTGTAATTTAATATAATTAAAAAAACTCTTTAGTTTTAAAGTGAAAATTTTTTTTTTTAATTGTAGTGGGAAAAGGGTCAATTATTAAATCTGAGCGGAAATTGAAATATTTTACCCCTAGAACGTAAAATTACGTTTTCTGGTGTACCTATGGGGTTATTAACTTAAATCTAACATATAAAACTGTAATTAAGTATATTAAATAAAACCATGAAGATTTTAAGTGAAAATTTCATTTATTTAACTATAGTGGGAAGATGGTCAATTTTTAAATCTGAGCGGAAATTGAAATATTTTACCCCTAGAACGTTAAATTACGTTTTCTGGTGCATCTATGGGGTTATTAACTTAAATCTAATATTTAAAAATTGTAATTTAATATAATTAAAAAAACTCTTTAGTGTTAAAGTGAAAATTTTTTTTTTTAATTGTAGTGGGAAAAGGGTCAATTATTAAATCTGAGCGGAAATTGATATATTTTACCCCTAGAACGTTAAATTACCTTTCTGGTGCACCTATGGAGTTATTAACTTAAATCTAATATTTAAAAATTGTAATTTAATATAATTAAAAAAACTCTTTAGTTTTAAAGTGAAAATTTTTTTTTTTAATTGTAGTGGGAAAAGGGTCAATTATTAAATCTGAGCGGAAATTGAAATATTTTACCCCTAGAACGTAAAATTACGTTTTCTGGTGTACCTATGGGGTTATTAACTTAAATCTAACATATAAAAATTGTAATTAGGTATATTAAATAAAACCATGAAGATTTTAAGTGAAAATTTCATTTATTTAACTATAGTGGGAAGATGGTCAATTTTTAAATCTGAGTGGAAATTGAAATATTTTACCCCTAGAACGTTAAATTACGTTTTCTGGTGTACCTATGGAGTTATTAACTTAAATCTAACATATAAAAATTGTATTTAAGTATATTTAATAAAACCATGCAGATTTTAAGTGAAAATTTCATTTATTTAACTAAAGTGGGAAGATGGTGAATTTTTAAATCTGAGCGGAAATTGAAATATTTTACCCCTAGAACGTTAAATTACGTTTTCTGGTGCACCTATGGGGTTATTAACTGAAATCTAACATATAAAAATTGTTATTTAATATATTTAAAAAAACTCTTTAGTTTTAAAGTGAAAATTTTTTTTATTTAATTGTAGTGGGAAAAGGGTCAATTATTAAATCTGAGCGGAAATTGATATATTTTACCCCTAGAACGTTAAATTACGTTTTCTGGTGTACCTATGGGGTTATTAACTTAAATCTAACATATAAAAATTGTATTTAAGTATATTTAATAAAACCATGCAGATTTTAAGTGAAAATTTCATTTATTTAACTATAGTGGGAAGATGGTCAATTTTTAAATCTGAGCGGAAATTGAAATATTTTACCCCTAGAACGTTAAATTACGTTATCTGGTGTACCTATGGGGTTATTAACTTAAATCTAACATATAAAAATTGTATTTAAGTATATTTAATAAAACCATGCAGATTTTAAGTGAAAATTTCATTTATTTAACTAAAGTGGGAAGATGGTGAATTTTTAAATCTGAGCGGAAATTGAAATATCTTACCCCTAGAACGTTAAATTACGTTTTCTGGTGCACCTATGGGGTTATTAACTTAAATCTAATATTTAAAAATTGTAATTTAATATAATTAAAAAAACTCTTTAGTTTTAAAGTGAAAATTTTTTTTTTTAATTGTAGTGGGAAAAGGGTCAATTATTAAATCTGAGCGGAAATTGAAATATTTTACCCCTAGAACGTTAAATTACGTTTTCTGGTGCATCTATGGGGTTATTAACTTAAATCTAATATTTAAAAATTGTAATTTAATATAATTAAAAAAACTCTTTAGTTTTATAGTGAAAATTTTTTTTTTTAATTGTAGTGGGAAAAGGGTCAATTATTAAATCTGAGCGGAAATTGATATATTTTACCCCTAGAACGTTAAATTACGTTTTCTGGTGCACCTATGGAGTTATTAACTTAAATCTAATATTTAAAAACTGTAATTTAATATAATTAAAAAAACTCTTTAGTTTTAAAGTGAAAATTTTTTTTTTTAATTGTAGTGGGAAAAGGGTCAATTATTAAATCTGAGCGGAAATTGAAATATTTTACCCCTAGAACGTAAAATTACGTTTTCTAGTGTACCTATGGGGTTATTAACTTAAATCTAACAAATAAAAATTGTAATTAAGTATATTAAATAAAACCATGAAGATTTTAAGTGAAAATTTCATTTATTTAACTATACTGGGAAGATGGTCAATTTTTAAATCTGAGCGGAAATTGAAATATTTTACCCCTAGAACGTTAAATTACGTTTTCTGGTGTACCTATGGAGTTATTAACTTAAATCTAACATATAAAAATTGTATTTAAGTATATTTAATAAAACCATGCAGATTTTAAGTGAAAATTTCATTTATTTAACTTAAGTGGGAAGATGGTGAATTTTTAAATCTGAGCGGAAATTGAAATATTTTACCCCTAGAACGTTAAATTACGTTTTCTGGTGCACCTATAGGGTTATTAACTTAAATCTAACATATAAAAATTGTAATTTAATATATTTAAAAAAACTCTTTAGTTTTAAAGTGAAAATTTTTTTTATTTAATTGTAGTGGGAAAAGGGTCAATTATTAAATCTGAGCGGAAATTGATATATTTTACCCCTAGAACGTTAAAATACGTTTTCTGGTGTACCTATGGGGTTATTAACTTAAATCTAACATATAAAAATTGTATTTAAGTATATTTAATAAAACCATGCAGATTTTAAGTGAAAATTTCATTTATTTAACTAAAGTGGGAAGATGGTGAATTTTTAAATCTGAGCGGAAATTGAAATATCTTACCCCTAGAACGTTAAATTACGTTTTCTGGTGCACCTATGGGGTTATTAACTTAAATCTAATATTTAAAAATTGTAATTTAATATAATTAAAAAAACTCTTTAGTTTTAAAGTGAAAATTTTTTTTTTTAATTGTAGTGGGAAAAGGGTCAATTATTAAATCTGAGCGGAAATTGAAATATTTTACCCCTAGAACGTAAAATTACGTTTTCTGGTGTACCTATGGGGTTATTAACTTAAATCTAACATATAAAACTGTAATTAAGTATATTAAATAAAACCATGAAGATTTTAAGTGAAAATTTCATTTATTTAACTATAGTGGGAAGATGGTCAATTTTTAAATCTGAGCGGAAATTGAAATATTTTACCCCTAGAACGTTAAATTACGTTTTCTGGTGCATCTATGGGGTTATTAACTTAAATCTAATATTTAAAAATTGTAATTTAATATAATTAAAAAAACTCTTTAGTGTTAAAGTGAAAATTTTTTTTTTTAATTGTAGTGGGAAAAGGGTCAATTATTAAATCTGAGCGGAAATTGATATATTTTACCCCTAGAACGTTAAATTACGTTTTCTGGTGCACCTATGGAGTTATTAACTTAAATCTAATATTTAAAAATTGTAATTTAATATAATTAAAAAAACTCTTTAGTTTTAAAGTGAAAATTTTTTTTTTTAATTGTAGTGGGAAAAGGGTCAATTATTAAATCTGAGCTGAAATTGAAATATTTTACCCCTAGAACGTAAAATTACGTTTTCTGGTGTACCTATGGGGTTATTAACTTAAATCTAACATATAAAAATTGTAATTAGGTATATTAAATAAAACCATGAAGATTTTAAGTGAAAATTTCATTTATTTAACTATAGTGGGAAGATGGTCAATTTTTAAATCTGAGTGGAAATTGAAATATTTTACCCCTAGAACGTTAAATTACGTTTTCTGGTGTACCTATGGAGTTATTAACTTAAATCTAACATATAAAAATTGTATTTAAGTATATTTAATAAAACCATGCAGATTTTAAGTGAAAATTTCATTTATTTAACTAAAGTGGGAAGATGGTGAATTTTTAAATCTGAGCGGAAATTGAAATATTTTACCCCTAGAACGTTAAATTACGTTTTCTGGTGCACCTATGGGGTTATTAACTGAAATCTAACATATAAAAAATTGTTATTTAATATATTTAAAAAAACTCTTTAGTTTTAAAGTGAAAATTTTTTTTATTTAATTGTAGTGGGAAAAGGGTCAATTATTAAATCTGAGCGGAAATTGATATATTTTACCCCTAGAACGTTAAATTACGTTTTCTGGTGTACCTATGGGGTTATTAACTTAAATCTAACATATAAAAATTGTATTTAAGTATATTTAATAAAACCATGCAGATTTTAAGTGAAAATTTCATTTATTTAACTATAGTGGGAAGATGGTCAATTTTTAAATCTGAGCGGAAATTGAAATATTTTACCCCTAGAACGTTAAATTACGTTATCTGGTGTACCTATGGGGTTATTAACTTAAATCTAACATATAAAAATTGTATTTAAGTATATTTAATAAAACCATGCAGATTTTAAGTGAAAATTTCATTTATTTAACTAAAGTGGGAAGATGGTGAATTTTTAAATCTGAGCGGAAATTGAAATATCTTACCCCTAGAACGTTAAATTACGTTTTCTGGTGCACCTATGGGGTTATTAACTTAAATCTAATATTTAAAAATTGTAATTTAATATAATTAAAAAACTCTCTAGTTTTAAAGTGAAAATTTTTTTTTTTAATTGTAGTGGGAAAAGGGTCAATTATTAAATCTGAGCGGAAATTGAAATATTTTACCCCTAGAACGTTAAATTACGTTTTCTGGTGCATCTATGGGGTTATTAACTTAAATCTAATATTTAAAAATTGTAATTTAATATAATTAAAAAAACTCTTTAGTTTTATAGTGAAAATTTTTTTTTTTTAATTGTAGTGGGAAAAGGGTCAATTATTAAATCTGAGCGGAAATTGATATATTTTACCCCTAGAACGTTAAATTACGTTTTCTGGTGCACCTATGGAGTTATTAACTTAAATCTAATATTTAAAAACTGTAATTTAATATAATTAAAAAAACTCTTTAGTTTTAAAGTGAAAATTTTTTTTTTTTAATTGTAGTGGGAAAAGGGTCAATTATTAAATCTGAGCGGAAATTGAAATATTTTACCCCTAGAACGTAAAATTACGTTTTCTAGTGTACCTATGGGGTTATTAACTTAAATCTAACAAATAAAAATTGTAATTAAGTATATTAAATAAAACCATGAAGATTTTAAGTGAAAATTTCATTTATTTAACTATACTGGGAAGATGGTCAATTTTTAAATCTGAGCGGAAATTGAAATATTTTACCCCTAGAACGTTAAATTACGTTTTCTGGTGTACCTATGGAGTTATTAACTTAAATCTAACATATAAAAATTGTATTTAAGTATATTTAATAAAACCATGCAGATTTTAAGTGAAAATTTCATTTATTTAACTAAAGTGGGAAGATGGTGAATTTTTAAATCTGAGCGGAAATTGAAATATTTTACCCCTAGAACGTTAAATTACGTTTTCTGGTGCACCTATAGGGTTATTAACTTAAATCTAACATATAAAAATTGTAATTTAATATATTTAAAAAAAACTCTTTAGTTTTAAAGTGAAAATTTTTTTTATTTAATTGTAGTGGGAAAAGGGTCAATTATTAAATCTGAGCGGAAATTGATATATTTTACCCCTAGAACGTTAAATTACGTTTTCTGGTGTACCTATGGGGTTATTAACTTAAATCTAACATATAAAAATTGTATTTAAGTATATTTAATAAAACCATGCAGATTTTAAGTGAAAATTTCATTTATTTAACTATAGTGGGAAGATGGTCAATTTTTAAATCTGAGCGGAAATTGAAATATTTTACCCCTAGAACGTTAAATTACGTTATCTGGTGTACCTATGGGGTTATTAACTTAAATCTAACATATAAAAATTGTATTTAAGTATATTTAATAAAACCATGCAGATTTTAAGTGAAAATTTCATTTATTTAACTATAGTGGGAAGATGGTCAATTTTTAAATCTGAGCGGAAATTGAAATATTTTACCCCTAGAACGTTAAATTACGTTTTCTGGTGCATCTATGGGGTTATTAACTTAAATCTAATATTTAAAAATTGTAATTTAATATAATTAAAAAAACTCTTTAGTTTTATAGTGAAAATTTTTTTTTTTAATTGTAGTGGGAAAAGGGTCAATTATTAAATCTGAGCGGAAATTGATATATTTTACCCCTAGAACGTTAAATTACGTTTTCTGGTGCACCTATGGAGTTATTAACTTAAATCTAATATTTAAAAACTGTAATTTAATATAATTAAAAAAACTCTTTAGTTTTAAAGTGAAAATTTTTTTTTTTAATTGTAGTGGGAAAAGGGTCAATTATTAAATCTGAGCGGAAATTGAAATATTTTACCCCTAGAACGTAAAATTACGTTTTCTAGTGTACCTATGGGGTTATTAACTTAAATCTAACAAATAAAAATTGTAATTAAGTATATTAAATAAAACCATGAAGATTTTAAGTGAAAATTTCATTTATTTAACTATACTGGGAAGATGGTCAATTTTTAAATCTGAGCGGAAATTGAAATATTTTACCCCTAGAACGTTAAATTACGTTTTCTGGTGTACCTATGGAGTTATTAACTTAAATCTAACATATAAAAATTGTATTTAAGTATATTTAATAAAACCATGCAGATTTTAAGTGAAAATTTCATTTATTTAACTAAAGTGGGAAGATGGTGAATTTTTAAATCTGAGCGGAAATTGAAATATTTTACCCCTAGAACGTTAAATTACGTTTTCTGGTGCACCTATAGGGTTATTAACTTAAATCTAACATATAAAAATTGTAATTTAATATATTTAAAAAAACTCTTTAGTTTTAAAGTGAAAATTTTTTTTATTTAATTGTAGTGGGAAAAGGGTCAATTATTAAATCTGAGCGGAAATTGATATATTTTACCCCTAGAACGTTAAATTACGTTTTCTGGTGTACCTATGGGGTTATTAACTTAAATCTAACATATAAAAATTGTATTTAAGTATATTTAATAAAACCATGCAGATTTTAAGTGAAAATTTCATTTATTTAACTAAAGTGGGAAGATGGTGAATTTTTAAATCTGAGCGGAAATTGAAATATTTTACCCCTAGAACGTTAAATTACGTTTTCTGGTGCACCTATGGGGTTATTAACTTAAATCTAACATATAAAAATTGTAATTTAATATATTTAAAAAAACTCTTTAGTTTTAAAGTGAAAATTTTTTTTATTTAATTGTAGTGGGAAAAGGGTCAATTATTAAATCTGAGCGGAAATTGATATATTTTACCCCTAGAACGTTAAATTACGTTTTCTGGTGTACCTATGGGGTTATTAACTTAAATCTAACATATAAAAATTGTATTTAAGTATATTTAATAAAACCATGCAGATTTTAAGTGAAAATTTCATTTATTTAACTATAGTGGGAAGATGGTCAATTTTTAAATCTGAGCGGAAATTGAAATATTTTACCCCTAGAACGTTAAATTACGTTATCTGGTGTACCTATGGGGTTATTAACTTAAATCTAACATATAAAAATTGTATTTAAGTATATTTAATAAAACCATGCAGATTTTAAGTGAAAATTTCATTTATTTAACTAAAGTGGGAAGATGGTGAATTTTTAAATCTGAGCGGAAATTGAAATATCTTACCCCTAGAACGTTAAATTACGTTTTCTGGTGCACCTATGGGGTTATTAACTTAAATCTAATATTTAAAAATTGTAATTTAATATAATTAAAAAAACTCTCTAGTTTTAAAGTGAAAATTTTTTTTTTTAATTGTAGTGGGAAAAGGGTCAATTATTAAATCTGAGCGGAAATTGAAATATTTTACCCCTAGAACGTTAAATTACGTTTTCTGGTGCATCTATGGGGTTATTAACTTAAATCTAATATTTAAAAATTGTAATTTAATATAATTAAAAAAACTCTTTAGTTTTATAGTGAAAATTTTTTTTTTTAATTGTAGTGGGAAAAGGGTCAATTATTAAATCTGAGCGGAAATTGATATATTTTACCCCTAGAACGTTAAATTACGTTTTCTGGTGCACCTATGGAGTTATTAACTTAAATCTAATATTTAAAAACTGTAATTTAATATAATTAAAAAAACTCTTTAGTTTTAAAGTGAAAATTTTTTTTTTTAATTGTAGTGGGAAAAGGGTCAATTATTAAATCTGAGCGGAAATTGAAATATTTTACCCCTAGAACGTAAAATTACGTTTTCTAGTGTACCTATGGGGTTATTAACTTAAATCTAACAAATAAAAATTGTAATTAAGTATATTAAATAAAACCATGAAGATTTTAAGTGAAAATTTCATTTATTTAACTATACTGGGAAGATGGTCAATTTTTAAATCTGAGCGGAAATTGAAATATTTTACCCCTAGAACGTTAAATTACGTTTTCTGGTGTACCTATGGAGTTATTAACTTAAATCTAACATATAAAAATTGTATTTAAGTATATTTAATAAAACCATGCAGATTTTAAGTGAAAATTTCATTTATTTAACTAAAGTGGGAAGATGGTGAATTTTTAAATCTGAGCGGAAATTGAAATATTTTACCCCTAGAACGTTAAATTACGTTTTCTGGTGCACCTATAGGGTTATTAACTTAAATCTAACATATAAAAATTGTAATTTAATATATTTAAAAAAACTCTTTAGTTTTAAAGTGAAAATTTTTTTTATTTAATTGTAGTGGGAAAAGGGTCAATTATTAAATCTGAGCGGAAATTGATATATTTTACCCCTAGAACGTTAAATTACGTTTTCTGGTGTACCTATGGGGTTATTAACTTAAATCTAACATATAAAAATTGTATTTAAGTATATTTAATAAAACCATGCAGATTTTAAGTGAAAATTTCATTTATTTAACTATAGTGGGAAGATGGTCAATTTTTAAATCTGAGCGGAAATTGAAATATTTTACCCCTAGAACGTTAAATTACGTTATCTGGTGTACCTATGGGGTTATTAACTTAAATCTAACATATAAAAATTGTATTTAAGTATATTTAATAAAACCATGCAGATTTTAAGTGAAAATTTCATTTATTTAACTATAGTGGGAAGATGGTCAATTTTTAAATCTGAGCGGAAATTGAAATATTTTACCCCTAGAACGTTAAATTACGTTTTCTGGTGCATCTATGGGGTTATTAACTTAAATCTAATATTTAAAAATTGTAATTTAATATAATTAAAAAAACTCTTTAGTTTTATAGTGAAAATTTTTTTTTTTAATTGTAGTGGGAAAAGGGTCAATTATTAAATCTGAGCGGAAATTGATATATTTTACCCCTAGAACGTTAAATTACGTTTTCTGGTGCACCTATGGAGTTATTAACTTAAATCTAATATTTAAAAACTGTAATTTAATATAATTAAAAAAACTCTTTAGTTTTAAAGTGAAAATTTTTTTTTTTAATTGTAGTGGGAAAAGGGTCAATTATTAAATCTGAGCGGAAATTGAAATATTTTACCCCTAGAACGTAAAATTACGTTTTCTAGTGTACCTATGGGGTTATTAACTTAAATCTAACAAATAAAAATTGTAATTAAGTATATTAAATAAAACCATGAAGATTTTAAGTGAAAATTTCATTTATTTAACTATACTGGGAAGATGGTCAATTTTTAAATCTGAGCGGAAATTGAAATATTTTACCCCTAGAACGTTAAATTACGTTTTCTGGTGTACCTATGGAGTTATTAACTTAAATCTAACATATAAAAATTGTATTTAAGTATATTTAATAAAAACCATGCAGATTTTAAGTGAAAATTTCATTTATTTAACTAAAGTGGGAAGATGGTGAATTTTTAAATCTGAGCGGAAATTGAAATATTTTACCCCTAGAACGTTAAATTACGTTTTCTGGTGCACCTATAGGGTTATTAACTTAAATCTAACATATAAAAATTGTAATTTAATATATTTAAAAAAACTCTTTAGTTTTAAAGTGAAAATTTTTTTTATTTAATTGTAGTGGGAAAAGGGTCAATTATTAAATCTGAGCGGAAATTGATATATTTTACCCCTAGAACGTTAAATTACGTTTTCTGGTGTACCTATGGGGTTATTAACTTAAATCTAACATATAAAAATTGTATTTAAGTATATTTAATAAAACCATGCAGATTTTAAGTGAAAATTTCATTTATTTAACTAAAGTGGGAAGATGGTGAATTTTTAAATCTGAGCGGAAATTGAAATATTTTACCCCTAGAACGTTAAATTACGTTTTCTGGTGCACCTATGGGGTTATTAACTTAAATCTAACATATAAAAATTGTAATTTAATATATTTAAAAAAACTCTTTAGTTTTAAAGTGAAAATTTTTTTTATTTAATTGTAGTGGGAAAAGGGTCAATTATTAAATCTGAGCGGAAATTGATATATTTTACCCCTAGAACGTTAAATTACGTTTTCTGGTGTACCTATGGGGTTATTAACTTAAATCTAACATATAAAAATTGTATTTAAGTATATTTAATAAAACCATGCAGATTTTAAGTGAAAATTTCATTTATTTAACTATAGTGGGAAGATGGTCAATTTTTAAATCTGAGCGGAAATTGAAATATTTTACCCCTAGAACGTTAAATTACGTTATCCTGGTGTACCTATGGGGTTATTAACTTAAATCTAACATATAAAAATTGTATTTAAGTATATTTAATAAAACCATGCAGATTTTAAGTGAAAATTTCATTTATTTAACTATAGTGGGAAGATGGTCAATTTTTAAATCTGAGCGGAAATTGAAATATTTTACCCCTAGAACGTTAAATTACGTTTTCTGGTGCACCTATGGGGTTATTAACTTAAATCTAACATATAAAAATTGTATTTAAGTATATTTAATAAAACCATGCAGATTTTAAGTGAAAATTTCATTTATTTAACTAAAGTGGGAAGATGGTGAATTTTTAAATCTGAGCGGAAATTGAAATATCTTACCCCTAGAACGTTAAATTACGTTTTCTGGTGCACCTATGGGGTTATTAACTTAAATCTAATATTTAAAAATTGTAATTTAATATAATTAAAAAAACTCTTTAGTGTTAAAGTGAAAATTTTTTTTTTTAATTGTAGTGGGAAAAGGGTCAATTATTAAATCTGAGCGGAAATTGATATATTTTACCCCTAGAACGTTAAATTACGTTTTCTGGTGCACCTATGGAGTTATTAACTTAAATCTAATATTTAAAAATTGTAATTTAATATAATTAAAAAAACTCTTTAGTTTTAAAGTGAAAATTTTTTTTTTTAATTGTAGTGGGAAAAGGGTCAATTATTAAATCTGAGCGGAAATTGAAATATTTTACCCCTAGAACGTAAAATTACGTTTTCTAGTGTACCTATGGGGTTATTAACTTAAATCTAACAAATAAAAATTGTAATTAAGTATATTAAATAAAACCATGAAGATTTTAAGTGAAAATTTCATTTATTTAACTATACTGGGAAGATGGTCAATTTTTAAATCTGAGCGGAAATTGAAATATTTTACCCCTAGAACGTTAAATTACGTTTTCTGGTGTACCTATGGAGTTATTAACTTAAATCTAACATATAAAAATTGTATTTAAGTATATTTAATAAAACCATGCAGATTTTAAGTGAAAATTTCATTTATTTAACTAAAGTGGGAAGATGGTGAATTTTTAAATCTGAGCGGAAATTGAAATATTTTACCCCTAGAACGTTAAATTACGTTTTCTGGTGCACCTATAGGGTTATTAACTTAATCTAACATATAAAAATTGTAATTTAATATATTTAAAAAAACTCTTTAGTTTTAAAGTGAAAATTTTTTTTATTTAATTGTAGTGGGAAAAGGGTCAATTATTAAATCTGAGCGGAAATTGATATATTTTACCCCTAGAACGTTAAATTACGTTTTCTGGTGTACCTATGGGGTTATTAACTTAAATCTAACATATAAAAATTGTATTTAAGTATATTTAATAAAACCATGCAGATTTTAAGTGAAAATTTCATTTATTTAACTAAAGTGGGAAGATGGTGAATTTTAAATCTGAGCGGAAATTGAAATATTTTACCCCTAGAACGTTAAATTACGTTTTCTGGTGCACCTATGGGGTTATTAACTTAAATCTAACATATAAAAATTGTAATTTAATATATTTAAAAAAACTCTTTAGTTTTAAAGTGAAAATTTTTTTTATTTAATTGTAGTGGAAAAGGGTCAATTATTAAATCTGAGCGGAAATTGATATATTTTACCCCTAGAACGTTAAATTACGTTTTTCTGGTGTACCTATGGGGTTATTAACTTAAATCTAACATATAAAAATTGTATTTAAGTATATTTAATAAAACCATGCAGATTTTAAGTGAAAATTTCATTTATTTAACTATAGTGGGAAGATGGTCAATTTTTAAATCTGAGCGGAAATTGAAATATTTTACCCCTAGAACGTTAAATTACGTTATCTGGTGTACCTATGGGGTTATTAACTTAAATCTAACATATAAAAATTGTATTTAAGTATATTTAATAAAACCATGCAGATTTTAAGTGAAAATTTCATTTATTTAACTATAGTGGGAAGATGGTCAATTTTTAAATCTGAGCGGAAATTGAAATATTTTACCCCTAGAACGTTAAATTACGTTTTCTGGTGCACCTATGGGGTTATTAACTTAAATCTAACATATAAAAATTGTATTTAAGTATATTTAATAAAACCATGCAGATTTTAAGTGAAAATTTCATTTATTTAACTAAAGTGGGAAGATGGTGAATTTTTAAATCTGAGCGGAAATTGAAATATCTTACCCCTAGAACGTTAAATTACGTTTTCTGGTGCACCTATGGGGTTATTAACTTAAATCTAATATTTAAAAATTGTAATTTAATATAATTAAAAAAACTCTTAGTGTTAAAGTGAAAATTTTTTTTTTTTAATTGTAGTGGGAAAAGGGTCAATTATTAAATCTGAGCGGAAATTGATATATTTTACCCCTAGAACGTTAAATTACGTTTTCTGGTGCACCTATGGAGTTATTAACTTAAATCTAATATTTAAAAATTGTAATTTAATATAATTAAAAAAACTCTTTAGTTTTAAAGTGAAAATTTTTTTTTTTAATTGTAGTGGGAAAAGGGTCAATTATTAAATCTGAGCGGAAATTGAAATATTTTACCCCTAGAACGTAAAATTACGTTTTCTGGTGTACCTATGGGGTTATTAACTTAAATCTAACATATAAAAATTGTAATTAAGTATATTAAATAAAACCATGCAGATTTTAAGTGAAAATTTCATTTATTTAACTAAAGTGGGAAGATGGTGAATTTTTAAATCTGAGCGGAAATTGAAATATTTTACCCCTAGAACGTTTAAATTACGTTTTCTGGTGCACCTATGGAGTTATTAACTTAAATCTAATATTTAAAAATTGTAATTTAATATAATTAAAAAAACTCTTTAGTTTTAAAGTGAAAATTTTTTTTTTAATTGTAGTGGGAAAAGGGTCAATTATTAAATCTGAGCGGAAATTGAAATATTTTACCCCTAGAACGTAAAATTACGTTTTCTGGTGTACCTATGGGGTTATTAACTTAAATCTAACATATAAAAATTGTAATTAAGTATATTAAATAAAACCATGAAGATTTTAAGTGAAAATTTCATTTATTTAACTATAGTGGGAAGATGGTCAATTTTTAAATCTGAGCGGAAATTGAAATATTTTACCCCTAGAACGTTAAATTACGTTTTCTGGTGTACCTATGGAGTTATTAACTTAAATCTAACATATAAAAATTGTATTTAAGTATATTTAATAAAACCATGCAGATTTTAAGTGAAAATTTCATTTATTTAACTAAAGTGGGAAGATGGTGAATTTTTAAATCTGAGCGGAAATTGAAATATTTTACCCCTAGAACGTTAAATTACGTTTTCTGGTGCAGTTTTCTGGTGCACCTATGGGGTTATTAACTTAAATCTAACATATAAAAATTGTAATTTAATATATTTAAAAAAACTCTTTAGTTTTAAAGTGAAAATTTTTTTTATTTAATTGTAGTGGGAAAAGGGTCAATTATTAAATCTGAGCGGAAATTGATATATTTTAACCCTAGAACGTTAAATTACGTTTTCTGGTGTACCTATGGGGTTATTAACTTAAATCTAACATATAAAAATTGTATTTAAGTATATTTAATAAAAACCATGCAGATTTTAAGTGAAAATTTCATTTATTTAACTATAGTGGGAAGATGGTCAATTTTTAAATCTGAGCGGAAATTGAAATATTTTACCCCTAGAACGTTAAATTACGTTATCTGGTGTACCTATGGGGGTTATTAACTTAAATCTAACATATAAAAATTGTATTTAAGTATATTTAATAAAACCATGCAGATTTTAAGTGAAAATTTTCATTTATTTAACTATAGTGGGAAGATGGTCAATTTTTAAATCTGAGCGGAAATTGAAATATTTTACCCCCTAGAACGTTAAATTACGTTTTCTGGTGTACCTATGGAGTTATTAACTTAAATCTAACATATAAAAATTGTATTTAAGTATATTTAATAAAACCATGCAGATTTTAAGTGAAAATTTCATTTATTTAACTAAAGTGGGAAGATGGTGAATTTTTAAATCTGAGCGGAAATTGAAATATCTTACCCCTAGAACGTTAAATTACGTTTTTCTGGTGCACCTATGGAGTTATTAACTTAAATCTAATATTTAAAAATTGTAATTTAATATAATTAAAAAAACTCTTTAGTTTTAAAGTGAAAATTTTTTTTATTTAATTGTAGTGGGAAAAGGGTCAATTATTAAATCTGAGCGGAAATTGATATATTTTACCCCTAGAACGTTAAATTACGTTTTCTGGTGTACCTATGGGGTTATTAACTTAAATCTAACATATAAAAATTGTATTTAAGTATATTTAATAAAACCATGCAGATTTTAAGTGAAAATTTCATTTATTTAACTAAAGTGGGAAGATGGTGAATTTTTAAATCTGAGCGGAAATTGAAATATTTTACCCCTAGAACGTTAAATTACGTTTTCTGGTGTACCTATGGAGTTATTAACTTAAATCTAAACATATAAAAATTGTATTTAAGTATATTTAATAAAACCATGCAGATTTTAAGTGAAAATTTCATTTATTTAACTAAAGTGGGAAGATGGTGAATTTTTAAATCTGAGCGGAAATTGAAATATTTTACCCCTAGAAACGTTAAATTACGTTTTTCTGGTGCACCTATGGAGTTATTAACTTAAATCTAATATTTAAAAATTGTAATTTAATATAATTAAAAAAACTCTTTAGTTTTAAAGTGAAAAATTTTTTTTTTTAATTGTAGTGGGAAAAGGGTCAATTATTAAATCTGAGCGGAAATTGAAATATTTTACCCCTAGAACGTAAAATTACGTTTTCTGGTGTACCTATGGGGTTATTAACTTAAATCTAACATATAAAAAATTGTAATTAAGTATATTAAATAAAACCATGAAGATTTTAAGTGAAAATTTCATTTATTTAAACTATAGTGGGAAGATGGTCAATTTTTAAATCTGAGCGGAAATTGAAATATTTTACCCCTAGAACGTTAAATTACGTTTTCTGGTGTACCTATGGAGTTATTAACTTAAATCTAACATATAAAAAATTGTATTTAAGTATATTTAATAAAACCATGCAGATTTTAAGTGAAAATTTCATTTATTTAACTAAAGTGGGAAGATGGTGAATTTTTAAATCTGAGCGGAAATTGAAATATTTACCCCTAGAACGTTAAATTACGTTTTCTGGTGCACCTATGGGGTTATTAACTTAAATCTAACATATAAAAATTGTAATTTAATATATTTAAAAAAACTCTTTAGTTTTAAAGTGAAAATTTTTTTTATTTAATTGTAGTGGGAAAAGGGTCAATTATTAAATCTGAGCGGAAATTGATATATTTTAACCCTAGAACGTTAAATTACGTTTTCTGGTGTACCTATGGGGTTATTAACTTAAATCTAACATATAAAAATTGTATTTAAGTATATTTAATAAAACCATGCAGATTTTAAGTGAAAATTTCATTTATTTAACTATAGTGGGAAGATGGTCAATTTTTAAATCTGAGCGAAATTGAAATATTTTACCCCTAGAACGTTAAATTACGTTATCTGGGTGTACCTATGGGGTTATTAACTTAAATCTAACATATAAAAATTGTATTTAAGTATATTTAATAAAACCATGCAGATTTTAAGTGAAAATTTCATTTATTTAACTATAGTGGGAAGATGGTCAATTTTTAAATCTGAGCGGAAATTGAAATATTTTACCCCTAGAACGTTAAATTACGTTTTCTGGTGTACCTATGGAGTTATTAACTTAAATCTAACATATAAAAATTGTATTTAAGTATATTTAATAAAACCATGCAGATTTTTAAGTGAAAATTTCATTTATTTAACTAAAGTGGGAAGATGGTGAATTTTTAAATCTGAGCGGAAATTGAAATATCTTACCCCTAGAACGTTAAATTACGTTTTCTGGTGCACCTATGGAGTTATTAACTTAAATCTAATATTTAAAAATTGTAATTTAATATAATTAAAAAAACTCTTTAGTTTTAAAGTGAAAATTTTTTTTATTTAATTGTAGTGGGAAAAGGGTCAATTATTAAATCTGAGCGGAAATTGATATATTTTACCCCTAGAACGTTAAATTACGTTTTCTGGTGTACCTATGGGGTTATTAACTTAAATCTAACATATAAAAATTGTATTTAAGTATATTTAATAAAACCATGCAGATTTTAAGTGAAAATTTCATTTATTTAACTATAGTGGGAAGATGGTCAATTTTTAAATCTGAGCGGAAATTGAAATAATTTTACCCCTAGAACGTTAAATTACGTTATCTGGTGTACCTATGGGGTTATTAACTTAAATCTAACATATAAAAATTGTATTTAAGTATATTTAATAAAACCATGCAGATTTTAAGTGAAAATTTCATTTATTTAACTATAGTGGGAAGATGGTCAATTTTTAAATCTGAGCGGAAATTGAAATATTTACCCCTAGAACGTTAAATTACGTTTTCTGGTGCACCTATGGGGGTTATTAACTTAAATCTAACATATAAAAATTGTATTTAAGTATATTTAATAAAACCATGCAGATTTTAAGTGAAAATTTCATTTATTTAACTAAAGTGGGAAGATGGTGAATTTTTAAATCTGAGCGGAAATTGAAATATCTTACCCCCCTAGAACGTTAAATTACGTTTTCTGTGCACCTATGGGGTTATTAACTTAAATCTAATATTTAAAAATTGTAATTTAATATAATTAAAAAAACTCTTTAGTTTTAAAGTGAAAATTTTTTTTTTTAATTGTAGTGGGAAAGGGTCAATTATTAAATCTGAGCGGAAATTGAAATATTTTACCCCTAGAACGTTAAATTACGTTTTCTGGTGCATCTATGGGGTTATTAACTTAAATCTAATATTTAAAAATTGTAATTTAATATAATTAAAAAAACTCTTTAGTTTTATAGTGAAAATTTTTTTTTTTAATTGTAGTGGGAAAAGGGTCAATTATTAAATCTGAGCGGAAATTGATATATTTTACCCCTAGAACGTTAAATTACGTTTTCTGGTGCACCTATGGAGTTATTAACTTAAATCTAATATTTAAAAATTGTAATTTAATATAATTAAAAAAACTCTTTAGTTTTAAAGTGAAAATTTTTTTTTTTAATTGTAGTGGGAAAAGGGTCAATTATTAAATCTGAGCGGAAATTGAAATATTTTACCCCTAGAACGTAAAATTACGTTTTCTGGTGTACCTATGGGGGTTATTAACTTAAATCTAACAAATAAAAATTGTAATTAAGTATATTAAATAAAACCATGAAGATTTTAAGTGAAAATTTCATTTAATTTAACTATACTGGGAAGATGGTCAATTTTTAAATCTGAGCGGAAATTGAAATATTTTACCCCTAGAACGTTAAATTACGTTTTCTGGTGTACCTATGGAGTTATTAACTTAAATCTAACATATAAAAATTGTATTTAAGTATATTTAATAAAACCATGCAGATTTTAAGTGAAAATTTCATTTATTTAACTAAAGTGGGAAGATGGTGAATTTTTAAATCTGAGCGGAAATTGAAATATTTACCCCTAGAACGTTAAATTACGTTTTCTGGTGCACCTATAGGGTTATTAACTTAAATCTAACATATAAAAATTGTAATTTAATATATTTAAAAAAACTCTTTAGTTTTAAAGTGAAAATTTTTTTTATTTAATTGTAGTGGGAAAAGGGTCAATTATTAAATCTGAGCGGAAATTGATATATTTTACCCCTAGAACGTTAAATTACGTTTTCCTGGTGTACCTATGGGGTTATTAACTTAAATCTAACATATAAAAATTGTATTTAAGTATATTTAATAAAACCATGCAGATTTTAAGTGAAAATTTCATTTATTTACTAAAGTGGGAAGATGGTGAATTTTTAAATCTGAGCGGAAATTGAAATATTTTACCCCTAGAACGTTAAATTACGTTTTCTGGTGCACCTATGGAGTTATTAACTTAAATCTAATATTTAAAAAATTGTAATTTAATATAATTAAAAAAACTCTTTAGTTTTAAAGTGAAAATTTTTTTTTTTAATTGTAGTGGGAAAAGGGTCAATTATTAAATCTGAGCGGAAATTGAAATATTTTACCCCTAGAACGTAAAATTACGTTTTCTGGTGTACCTATGGGGTTATTAACTTAAATCTAACATATAAAATTGTAATTAAGTATATTAAATAAAACCATGAAGATTTTAAGTGAAAATTTCATTTATTTAACTATAGTGGGAAGATGGTCAATTTTTAAAATCTGAGCGGAAATTGAAATATTTTACCCCTAGAACGTTAAATTACGTTTTCTGGTGTACTATGGAGTTATTAACTTAAATCTAACATATAAAAATTGTATTTAAGTATATTTAATAAAACCATGCAGATTTTAAGTGAAAATTTCATTTATTTAACTAAAGTGGGAAGATGGTGAATTTTTAAATCTGAGCGGAAATTGAAATATTTTACCCCCTAGAACGTTAAAATTACGTTTTCTGGTGCACCTATGGGGTTATTAACTTAAATCTAACATATAAAAATTGTAATTTAATATATTTAAAAAAACTCTTTAGTTTTAAAGTGAAAATTTTTTTTATTTAATTGTAGTGGGAAAAGGGTCAATTATTAAAATCTGAGCGGAAATTGATATATTTTAACCCTAGAACGTTCAAATTACGGTTTTCTGGTGTACCTATGGGGTTATTAACTTAAATCTAACATATAAAAATTGTATTTAAGTATATTTAATAAAACCATGCAGATTTTAGTGAAAATTTCATTTATTTAACTATAGTGGGAAGATGGTCAATTTTTAATCTGAGCGGAAATTGAAATATTTTACCCCTAGAACGTTAAATTACGTTATCTGGTGTACCTATGGGGTTATTAACTTAAATCTAACATATAAAAATTGTATTTAAGTATATTTAATAAAACCATGCAGATTTTAAGTGAAAATTTCATTTATTTAACTATAGTGGGAAGATGGTCAATTTTTAAATCTGAGCGGAAATTGAAATATTTTACCCCTAGAACGTTAAATTACGTTTTCTGTGTACCTATGGAGTTATTAACTTAAATCTAACATATAAAAATTGTATTTAAGTATATTTAATAAAACCATGCAGATTTTAAGTGAAAATTTCATTTATTTAACTAAAGTGGGAAGATGGTGAATTTTTAAATCTGAGCGGAAATTGAAATATCTTACCCCTAGAACGTTAAATTACGTTTTCTGGTGCACCTATGGAGTTATTAACTTAAATCTAATATTTAAAAATTGTAATTTAATATAATTAAAAAAACTCTTTAGTTTTAAAGTGAAAAATTTTTTTTATTTAATTGTAGTGGGAAAAGGGTCAATTATTAAATCTGAGCGGAAATTGATATATTTTACCCCTAGAACGTTAAATTACGTTTTCTGGTGTACCTATGGGGTTATTTAACTTAAATCTAACATATAAAAATTGTATTTAAGTATATTTAATAAAACCATGCAGATTTTAAGTGAAAATTTCATTTATTTAACTATAGTGGGAAGATGGTCAATTTTTAAATCTGAGCGGAAATTGAAATATTTTACCCCTAGAACGTTAAATTACGTTATCTGGTGTACCTATGGGGTTATTAACTTAAATCTAACATATAAAAATTGTATTTAAGTATATTTAATAAAACCATGCAGATTTTAAGTGAAAATTTCATTTATTTAACTATAGTGGGAAGATGGTCAATTTTTAAATCTGAGCGGAAATTGAAATATTTTACCCCTAGAACGTTAAATTACGTTTTCTGGTGCACCTATGGGGTTATTAACTTAAATCTAACATATAAAAATTGTATTTAAGTATATTTAATAAAACCATGCAGATTTTAAGTGAAAATTTCATTTATTTAACTAAAGTGGAAGATGGTGAATTTTTAAATCTGAGCGGAAATTGAAATATCTTACCCCTAGAACGTTAAATTACGTTTTCTGGTGCACCTATGGGGTTATTAACTTAAATCTAATATTTAAAAATTGTAATTTAATATAATTAAAAAAACTCTTTAGTTTTAAAGTGAAAATTTTTTTTTTTAATTGTAGTGGGGAAAAGGGTCAATTATTAAATCTGAGCGGAAATTGAATATTTTACCCCTAGAACGTTAAATTACGTTTTCTGGTGCATCTATGGGGTTATTAACTTAAATCTAATATTTAAAAATTGTAATTTAATATAATTAAAAAAACTCTTAGTTTTATAGTGAAAATTTTTTTTTTAATTGTAGTGGGAAAAGGGTCAATTATTAAATCTGAGCGGAAATTGATATATTTTACCCCTAGAACGTTAAATTACGTTTTCTGGTGCACATATGGAGTTATTAACTTAAATCTAATATTTAAAAATTGTAATTTAATATAATTAAAAAAACTCTTTAGTTTTAAGTGAAAATTTTTTTTTTTAATTGTAGTGGGAAAAGGGTCAATTATTAAATCTGAGCGGAATTGAAATATTTTACCCCTAGAACGTAAAATTACGTTTTCTGGTGTACCTATGGGGTTATTAACTTAAATCTAACAAATAAAAATTGTAATAAGTATATTAAATAAAACCCATGAAGATTTTAAGTGAAAATTTCATTTATTTAACTATACTGGGAAGATGGTCAATTTTTAATCTGAGCGGAAATTGAAATATTTTACCCCTAGAACGTTAAATTACGTTTTCTGGTGTA
>NW_026869996.1:5793035-5823309 GCF_020882245.1 Rhopalosiphum padi | reverse complement strand
TCCAATAGGTGCACCAGAAAACGTAATTTAACGTTCTAGGGGTAAAATATTTCAATTTCGCTCAGATTTAAAAATTCACCATCTTCCACTTTAGTTAAATAAATGAAATTTTCACTTAAAATCTGCATGGTTTTATTAAATATACTTTAATACAATTTTTATATGTTAGATTTAAGTTAATAACCCCATAGGTGCACCAGAAAACGTAATTTAACGTTCTAGGGTAAAATATTTCCAATTTCCGCTCAGATTTAAAAATTGACCATCTTCCCACTATAGTTAAATAAATGAAATTTTTCACTTAAAATCTGCATGGTTTTATTAAATATACTTAAATACAATTTTTATATGTTAGATTTAAGTTAATAACTCCATAGGTGCACCAGAAAACGTAATTTAACGTTCTAGGGGTAAAATATTTCAATTTCCGCTCAGATTTAAAAATTCACCATCTTCCCACTTTAGTTAAATAAATGAAATTTTCACTTAAAATCTGCATGGTTTTATTAAATATACTTAAATACAATTTTTATATGTTAGATTTAAGTTAATAACCCCATAGGTGCACCAGAAAACGTAATTTAACGTTCTAGGGGTAAAATATTTCAATTTCCGCTCAGATTTAAAAATTGACCCTTTTCCCACTACAATTAAATAAAAAAATTTTCACTTTAAAACTAAAGAGTTTTTTTAAATATATTAAATTACAATTTTTAAATATTAGATTTAAGTTAATAACCCCATAGGTGCACCAGAAAACGTAATTTAACGTTCTAGAGGTAAAATATTTCAATTTCCGCTCAGATTTAAAAATTCACCATCTTCCCACTTTAGTTAAAATAAATGAAATTTTCACTTAAAATCTGCATGGTTTTATTAAATATACTTAAATACAATTTTTATATGTTAGATTTAAGTTAATAACCCCATAGGTGCACCAGAAAACGTAATTTAACGTTCTAGGGGTAAAATATTTCAATTTCCGCTCAGATTTAAAAATTCACCATCTTCCCACTTTAGTTAAATAAATGAAATTTTCACTTAAAATCTGCATGGTTTATTAAATATACTTAAAATACAATTTTTATATGTTAGATTTAAGTTAATAACTCCATAGGTGCACCAGAAAACGTAATTTAACGTTCTAGGGGTAAAATATTTCAATTTCCGCTCAGATTTAAAAATTTACCATCTTCCCACTTTAGTTAAATAAATAAAATTTTCACTTTAAAACTAATGAGTTTTTTTAAATATATTAAATTACAATTTTTAAATATTAGATTTAAGTTAATAACCCAATAGGTGCACCAGAAAACGTAATTTAACGTTCTAGGGGTAAAATATTTCAATTTCCGCTCAGATTTAAAAATTCACCATCTTCCCACTTTAGTTAAATAAATGAAATTTTCACTTAAAATCTGCAAGGTTTTATTAAATATACTTAAATACAATTTTTATATGTTAGATTTAAGTTAATAACCCATAGGTACACCAGAAAAACGTAATTTAACGTTATAGGGGTAAAATATTTCAATTTCCGCTCAGATTTAATAATTGACCCTTTTCCCACTACAATTAAATAAAAAAAATTTTCACTTTAAACTAAAGAGTTTTTTTAAATATATTAAATTACAATTTTAAATATTAGATTTAAGTTAATAACCCCATAGGTTGCACCAGAAAACGTAATTTAACGTTCTAGGGGTAAAATATTTCAATTTCCGCTCAGATTTAAAAATTCACCATCTTCCCACTTTAGTTAAATAAATGAAATTTTCACTTAAAACTAATGAGTTTTTTTAAATATATTAAATTACAATTTTTATATGTTAGATTTAAGTTAATAACCCATAGGTTCACCAGAAAACGTAATTTAACGTACTAGGGGTAAAATATTTCAATTTCCGCTCAGATTTAAAATTCACCATCTTCCCACTTTAGTTAAATAAATGAAATTTTCACTTAAAATCTGCATGGTTTTATTAAATATACTTAAATACAATTTTTATATGTTAGATTTAAGTTAATAACTCCATAGGTGCACCAGAAAACGTAATTTAACGTTCTAGGGGTAAAATATTTCAATTTCCGCTCAGATTTAAAAATTCACCATCTTCCCACTTTAGTTAAATAAATGAAATTTTCACTATAAATCTGCATAGTTTTATTTAATATACTTAATTACAATTTTTATATGTTAGACTTTTAGTTAATAACCCCATAGGTACACCAGTAAACGTAATTTAACGTTCTAGGGGTAAAATACATCAATTTCCGCTCAGATTTAATAATTGACCCTTTTCCCACTACAATTAAATAAAAAAAATTTTCACTTTAAAACTAAAGAGTTTTTTTTAAATATATTAAATTACAATTTTTATATGTTAGATTTAAGTTAATTACCCCATAGGTGCACCAGAAAAACGTAATTTAACGTTCTAGGGGTAAAATATATCAATTTCCGCTCAGATTTAATAATTGACCCTTTTCCCAATACAATTAAATAAAAAAAATTTTCACTTTAATACTAAAGAGTTTTTTTAAATATATTAAATTACAATTTTTAAATATTAGATTTAAGTTAATAACCCCATAGGTGCACCAGAAAACGTAATTTAACGTTCTAGGGGTAAAATATATCAATTTCCGCTCAGATTTAATAATTGACCCTTTTCCCAATACAATTAAATAAAAAAAATTTTCACTTTAAAACTAAAGAGTTTTTTTAAATATATTAAATTACAAATTTTTTAAATATTAGATGTAAGTTAATAACCCCATAGGTGCACACAGAAAACGTAATTTTAACGTTCTAGGGGTAAAATATTTCAATTTCCGCTCAGATTTAAAAATTCACCATCTTCCCACTTTAGTTAAATAAATGAAATTTTCACTTAAAATCTGCATGGTTTTATTAAATATACTTAAATACAATTTTTACATTTTAGATTTAAGTTAATAACCCCATAGGTACACCAGAAAACGTAATTTAACGTTCTAGGGGTAAAATATATCAATTTCCGCTCAGATTTAATAATTGACCCTTTTCCCACTACAATTAAATAAAAAAAATTTTCACTTTAAAACTAAAGAGTTTTTTTAAATATATTAAATTACAATTTTTAAATATTAGATTTAAGTTAATAACCCCATAGGTGCACCAGAAAACGTAATTTAACGTTCTAGGGGTAAAATATATCAATTTCCGCTCAGATTTAATAATTGACCCTTTTCCCAATACAATTAAATAAAAAAAATTTTCACTTTAAAACTAAAGAGTTTTTTTAAATATATTAAATTACAATTTTTTAATAACCCCATAGGTGCACCAGAAAACGTAATTTAACGTTCTAGGGGTAAAATATTTCAATTTCCGCTCAGATTTAAAAATTCACCATCTTCCCACTTTAGTTAAATAAATGAAATTTTCACTTAAAATCTGCATGGTTTTATTAAATATACTTAAATACAATTTTTATATGTTAGATTTAAGTTAATAACTCCATAGGTGCACCAGAAAACGTAATTTAACGTTCTAGGGGTAAAATATTTCAATTTCCGCTCAGATTTAAAATTCACCATCTTCCCACTTTAGTTAAATAAATGAAATTTTCACTATAAATCTGCATAGTTTTATTTAATATACTTAATTACAATTTTTATATGTTAGATTTTAGTTAATAACCCCATAGGTACACCAGTAAACGTAATTTAACGTTCTAGGGGTAAAATATATCAATTTCCGCTCAGATTTAATAATTGACCCTTTTCCCAATACAATTAAATAAAAAAAATTTTCACTTTAAAACTAAAGAGTTTTTTTAAATATATTAAATTACAATTTTTAAATATTAGATTTAAGTTAATAACCCCATAGGTGCACCAGAAAACGTAATTTAACGTTCTAGGGGTAAAATATTTCAATTTCCGCTCAGATTTAAAAATTCACCATCTTCCCACTTTAGTTAAATAAATGATATTTTCACTTAAAATCTGCATGGTTTTTTTAAATATATTAAATTACAATTTTTATATGTTAGATTTAAGTTAATAACCCCATAGGTGCACCAGAAAACGTAATTTAACGTTCTAGGGGTAAAATATATCAATTTCCGCTCAGATTTAATAATTGACCCTTTTCCCAATACAATTAAATAAAAAAAATTTTCACTTTAAAACTAAAGAGTTTTTTTAAATATATTTAATTACAATTTTTAAATATTAGATTTAAGTTAATAACCCCATAGGTGCACCAGAAAACGTAATTTAACGTTCTAGGGGTAAAATATTTCAATTTCCGCTCAGATTTAAAAATTCACCATCTTCCCACTTTAGTTAAATAAATGAAATTTTCACTTAAAATCTGCATGGTTTTATTAAATATACTTAAATACAATTTTTACATTTTAGATTTAAGTTAATAACCCCATAGGTACACCAGAAAACGTAATTTAACGTTCTAGGGGTAAAATATATCAATTTCCGCTCAGATTTAATAATTGACCCTTTTCCCACTACAATTAAATAAAAAAAATTTTCACTTTAAAACTAAAGAGTTTTTTTAAATATATTAAATTACAATTTTTAAATATTAGATTTAAGTTAATAACCCCATAGGTGCACCAGAAAACGTAATTTAACGTTCTAGGGGTAAAATATTTCAATTTCCGCTCAGATTTAAAAATTCACCATCTTCCCACTTTAGTTAAATAAATGAAATTTTCACTTTAAAACTAAAGAGTTTTTTTAAATATATTAAATTACAATTTTTAAATATTAGATTTAAGTTAATAACCCCATAGGTGCACCAGAAAACGTAATTTAACGTTCTAGGGGTAAAATATTTCAATTTCCGCTCAGATTTAAAAATTCACCATCTTCCCACTTTAGTTAAATAAATGAAATTTTCACTTAAAATCTGCATGGTTTTATTAAATATACTTAAATACAATTTTTATATGTTAGATTTAAGTTAATAACCCCATAGGTACACCAGAAAACGTAATTTAACGTTCTAGGGGTAAAATATATCAATTTCCGCTCAGATTTAATAATTGACCCTTTTCTCAATACAATTAAATAAAAAAAATTTTCACCTTAAAACTAAAGAGTTTTTTTAAATATTTTAAATTACAATTTTTAAATATTAGATTTAAGTTAATAACCCCATAGGTGCACTAGAAAACGTAATTTAACGTTCTAGAGGTAAAATATTTCAATTTCCGCTCAGATTTAAAAATTCACCATCTTCCCACTTTAGTTAAATAAATGAAATTTTCACTTTAAAACTAATGAGTTTTTTTAAATATATTAAATTACAATTTTTAAATATTAGATTTAAGTTAATAACCCAATAGGTGCACCAGAAAAACGTAATTTAACGTTCTAGGGGTAAAATATTTCAATTTCCGCTCAGATTTAAAAATTCACCATCTTCCCACTTTAGTTAAATAAATGAAATTTTCACTTAAAATCTGCATGGTTTTATTAAATATACTTAAATACAATTTTTATATTTTAGATTTAAGTTAATAACCCCATAGGTACACCAGAAAACGTAATTTAACGTTCTAGGGGTAAAATATATCAATTTCCGCTCAGATTTAATAATTGACCCTTTTCCCACTACAATTAAATAAAAAAAATTTTCACTTTAAAACTAAAGAGTTTTTTTAAATATATTAAATTACAATTTTTATATGTTAGATTTAAGTTAATAACCCCATAGGTGCACCAGAAAACGTAATTTAACGTTCTAGGGGTAAAATATATCAATTTCCGCTCAGATTTAATAATTGACCCTTTTCCCAATACAATTAAATAAAAAAAATTTTCACTTTAAAACTAAAGAGTTTTTTTAAATATATTAAATTACAATTTTTATATGTTAGATTTAAGTTAATAACCCCATAGGTGCACCAGAAAACGTAATTTAACGTTCTAGGGGTAAAATATATCAATTTCCGCTCAGATTTAATAATTGACCCTTTTCCCAATACAATTAAATAAAAAAAATTTTCACTTTAAAACTAAAGAGTTTTTTTAAATATATTAAATTACAATTTTTAAATATTAGATTTAAGTTAATAACCCCATAGGTGCACCAGAAAACGTAATTTAACGTTCTAGGGGTAAAATATTTCAATTTCCGCTCAGATTTAAAATTCACCATCTTCCCACTTTAGTTAAATAAATGAAATTTTCACTTAAAATCTGCATGGTTTTATTAAATATACTTAAATACAATTTTTACATTTTAGATTTAAGTTAATAACCCCATAGGTACACCAGAAAACGTAATTTAACGTTCTAGGGGTAAAATATATCAATTTCCGCTCAGATTTAATAATTGACCCTTTTCCCACTACAATTAAATAAAAAAAATTTTCACTTTAAAACTAAAGAGTTTTTTTAAATATATTAAATTACAATTTTTAAATATTAGATTTAAGTTAATAACCCCATAGGTGCACCAGAAAACGTAATTTAACGTTCTAGGGGTAAAATATTTCAATTTCCGCTCAGATTTAAAAATTCACCATCTTCCCACTTTAGTTAAATAAATGAAATTTTCACTTTAAAACTAAAGAGTTTTTTTAAATATATTAAATTACAATTTTTAAATATTAGATTTAAGTTAATAACCCCATAGGTGCACCAGAAAACGTAATTTAACGTTCTAGGGGTAAAATATTTCAATTTCCGCTCAGATTTAAAAATTCACCATCTTCCCACTTTAGTTAAATAAATGAAATTTTCACTTAAAATCTGCATGGTTTTATTAAATATACTTAAATACAATTTTTATATGTTAGATTTAAGTTAATAACCCCATAGGTACACCAGAAAACGTAATTTAACGTTATAGGGGTAAAATATTTCAATTTCCGCTCAGATTTAATAATTGACCCTTTTCCCACTACAATTAAATAAAAAAAATTTTCACTTTAAAACTAAAGAGTTTTTTTAAATATATTAAATTACAATTTTTATATGTTAGATTTAAGTTAATAACCCCATAGGTACACCAGAAAACGTAATTTAACGTTATAGGGGTAAAATATTTCAATTTCCGCTCAGATTTAATAATTGACCCTTTTCCCACTACAATTAAATAAAAAAAAATTTTCACTTTAAAACTAAAGAGTTTTTTTAAATATATTAAATTTACAATTTTTAAATATTAGATTTAAGTTAATAACCCCATAGGTGCACCAGAAAACGTAATTTAACGTTCTAGGGGTAAAATATTTCAATTTCCGCTCAGATTTAAAAATTCACCATCTTCCCACTTTAGTTAAAATAAATGAAATTTTCACTTTAAAACTAATGAGTTTTTTAAATATATTAAATTACAATTTTTATATGTTAGATTTAAGTTAATAACCCCATAGGTTCACCAGAAAACGTAATTTAACGTTCTAGGGGTAAAATATTTCAATTTCCGCTCAGATTTAAAAATTCACCATCTTCCCACTTTAGTTAAATAAATGAAATTTTCACTTAAAATCTGCATGGTTTTATTAAATATACTTAAATACAATTTTTATATGTTAGATTTAAGTTAATAACTCCATAGGTGCACCAGAAAACGTAATTTAACGTTCTAGGGGTAAAATATTTCAATTTCCGCTCAGATTTAATAATTGACCCTTTTCCCAATACAATTAAATAAAAAAAATTTTCACTTTAAAACTAAAGAGTTTTTTTAAATATATTAAATTACAATTTTTAAATATTAGATTTAAGTTAATAACCCCATAGGTGCACCAGAAAACGTAATTTAACGTTCTAGGGGTAAAATATTTCAATTTCCGCTCAGATTTAAAAATTCACCATCTTCCCACTTTAGTTAAATAAATGAAATTTTCACTTAAAATCTGCATGGTTTTATTAAATATATTAAATTACAATTTTTAAATATTAGATTTAAGTTAATAACCCCATAGGTGCACCAGAAAACGTAATTTAAACGTTCTAGGGGTAAAATATTTCAATTTCCGCTCAGATTTAAAAATTCACCATCTTCCCACTTTAGTTAAATAAATGAAAATTTTCACTTAAAATCTGCATGGTTTTATTAAATATACTTAAATACAATTTTTTTATGTTAGATTTAAGTTAATAACCCCATAGGTACACCAGAAAACGTAATTTAACGTTATAGGGGTAAAATATTTCAATTTCCGCTCAGATTTAATAATTGACCCTTTTTCCCACTACAATTAAATAAAAAAAATTTTTCACTTTAAAACTAAAGAGTTTTTTTAAATATATTAAATTACAATTTTTAAATATTAGATTTAAGTTAATAACCCCATAGGTGCACCAGAAAACGTAATTTAACGTTCTAGGGGTAAAATATTTCAATTTCCGCTCAGATTTAAAAATTCACCATCTTCCCACTTTAGTTAAATAAATGAAATTTTCACTTTAAAACTAAAGAGTTTTTTTAAATATATTAAATTACAATTTTTAAATATTAGATTTAAGTTAATAACCCCATAGGTGCACCAGAAAACGTAATTTAACGTTCTAGGGGTAAAATATTTCAATTTCCGCTCAGATTTAAAAGATTCACCATCTTCCCACTTTAGTTAAATAAATGAAATTTTCACTTAAAATCTGCATGGTTTTATTAAATATACTTAAATACAATTTTTATATGTTAGATTTAAGTTAATAACCCCATAGGTGCACCAGAAAACGTAATTTAACGTTCTAGGGGTAAAATATTTCAATTTCCGCTCAGATTTAAAAATTGACCATCTTCCCACTATAGTTAAATAAATGAAATTTTCACTTAAAATCTGCATGGTTTTATTAAATATACTTAAATACAATTTTTATATTTTAGATTTAAGTTAATAACCCCATAGGTACACCAGAAAACGTAATTTAACGTTTTAGGGGTAAAATATATCAATTTCCGCTCAGATTTAATAATTGACCCTTTTCCCACTACAATTAAATAAAAAAAATTTTCACTTTAAAACTAAAGAGTTTTTTTAAATATATTAAATTACAATTTTTAAATATTAGATTTAAGTTAATAACCCCATAGGTGCACCAGAAATTTTAATTTCACGTTCTAGGGGTAAAATATTTCAATTTCCGCTCAGATTTAAAAATTCACCATCTTCCCACTTTAGTTAAATAAATGAAATTTTCACTTAAAATCTGCATGGTTTTATTAAATATACTTAAATACAATTTTTATATGTTAGATTTAAGTTAATAACCCCATAGGTACACCAGAAAACGTAATTTAACGTTCTAGGGGTAAAATATATCAATTTCCGCTCAGATTTAATAATTGACCCCTTTTCTCAATACAATTAAATAAAAAAAATTTTCACCTTAAAACTAAAGAGTTTTTTTAAATATTTTAAATTACAATTTTTAAATATTAGATTTATGTTAATAACCCCATAGGTGCACTAGAAAACGTAATTTAACGTTCTAGAGGTAAAATATTTCAATTTCCGCTCAGATTTAAAAATTCACCATCTTCCCACTTTAGTTAAATAAATGAAATTTTCACTTTAAAAACTAATGAGTTTTTTTAAATATATTAAATTACAATTTTCTAAATATTAGATTTAAGTTAATAACCCCATAGGTGCACCAGAAAACGTAATTTAACGTTCTAGGGGTAAAATATTTCAATTTCCGCTCAGATTTAAAAATTCACCATCTTCCCACTTTAGTTAAATAAATGAAATTTTCACTTAAAATCTGCATGGTTTTATTAAATATACTTAAATACAATTTTTATATGTTAGATTTAAGTTAATAACCCCATAGGTACACCAGAAAACGTAATTTAACGTTATAGGGGTAAAATATTTCAATTTCCGCTCAGATTTAAAAATTCACCATCTTCCCAATTTAGTTAAATAAATGAAATTTTCACTTAAAATCTGCATGGTTTTATTAAATATACTTAAATACAATTTTTATATGTTAGATTTAAGTTAATAACCCCATAGGTGCACCAGAAAACGTAATTTAACGTTCTAGGGGTAAAATATTTCAATTTCCGCTCAGATTTAAAAATTCACCATCTTCCCACTTTAGTTAAATAAATGAAATTTTCACTTAAAATCTGCATGGTTTTATTAAATATACTTAAATACAATTTTTATATGTTAGATTTAAGTTAATAACCCCATAGGTACACCAGAAAACGTAATTTAACGTTATAGGGGTAAAATATTTCAATTTCCGCTCAGATTTAATAATTGACCCTTTTCTCAATACAATTAAATAAAAAAAATTTTCACTTTAACACTAAAGAGTTTTTTTAAATATATTAAATTACAATTTTTAAATATTAGATTTTAAGTTAATAACCCCATAGGTGCACCAGAAACGTAATTTAACGTTCTAGGGGTAAAATATTTCAATTTCCGCTCAGATTTAAAAATTCACCATCTTCCCACTTTAGTTAAATAAATGAAATTTTCACTTAAAATCTGCATGGTTTTATTAAATATACTTAAATACAATTTTTATATGTTAGATTTAAGTTAATAACCCCATAGGGTGCACCAGAAAACGTAATTTAACGTTCTAGGGGTAAAATTTATCAATTTCCGCTCAGATTTAATAATTGACCCTTTTCCCAATACAATTAAATAAAAAAAATTTTCACTTTAAAACTAAAGAGTTTTTTTAAATATATTAAATTACAATTTTTAAATATTAGATTTAAGTTAATAACCCCATAGGTGCACCAGAAAACGTAATTTAAACGTTCTAGGGGTAAAATATTTCAATTTCCGCTCAGATTTAAAAATTCACCATCTTCCCACTTTAGTTAAATAAATGAAATTTTCACTTAAAATCTGCATGGTTTTATTAAATATACTTAAATACAATTTTTATATGTTAGATTTAAGTTAATAACCCCATAGGTGCACCAGAAATTGTAATTTCACGTTCTAGGGGTAAAATATTTCAATTTCCGCTCAGATTTAAAAATTCACCATCTTCCCACTTTAGTTAAATAAATGAAATTTTCACTTAAAATCTGCATGGTTTTATTAAATATACTTAAATACAATTTTTCATATGTTAGATTTAAGTTAATAACCCCATAGGTGCACCAGAAAACGTAATTTAACGTTCTAGGGGTAAAATATTTCAATTTCCGCTCAGATTTAAAAATTCACCATCTTCCCACTTTAGTTAAATAAATGAAATTTTCACTTAAAATCTGCATGGTTTTATTAAATATACTTAAATACAATTTTTATATTTTAGATTTAAGTTAATAACCCCATAGGTACACCAGAAAACGTAATTTAACGTTATAGGGGTAAAATATTTCAATTTCCGCTCAGATTTAATAATTGACCCTTTTCCCACTACAATTAAATAAAAAAAATTTTCACTTTAACACTAAAGAGTTTTTTTAAATATATTAAATTACAATTTTTAAATATTAGATTTAAGTTAATAACCCCATAGGTGCACCAGAAAACGTAATTTAACGTTCTAGGGGTAAAATATTTCAATTTCCGCTCAGATTTAAAAATTCACCATCTTCCCACTTTAGTTAAATAAATGAAATTTTCACTTAAAATCTGCATGGTTTTATTAAATATACTTAAATACAATTTTTATATGTTAGATTTAAGTTAATAACCCCATAGGTGCACCAGAAAACGTAATTTAACGTTCTAGGGGTAAAATTTATCAATTTCCGCTCAGATTTAATAATTGACCCTTTTCCCAATACAATTAAATAAAAAAAATTTTCACTTTAAAACTAAAGAGTTTTTTTAAATATATTAAATTACAATTTTTAAATATTAGATTTAAGTTAATAACCCCATAGGTGCACCAGAAAACGTAATTTAACGTTCTAGGGGTAAAATATTTCAATTTCCGCTCAGATTTAAAAATTCACCATCTTCCCACTTTAGTTAAATAAATGAAATTTTCACTTAAAATCTGCATGGTTTTATTAAATATACTTAAATACAATTTTTATATGTTAGATTTAAGTTAATAACCCCATAGGTGCACCAGAAAACGTAATTTAACGTTCTAGGGGTAAAATATTTCAATTTCCGCTCAGATTTAATAATTGACCCTTTTCCCACTACAATTAAATAAAAAAAATTTTCACTTTAAAACTAAAGAGTTTTTTTAAATATATTAAATTACAATTTTTATGTTAGATTTAAGTTAATAACCCCATAGGTGCACCAGAAAACGTAATTTAAACGTTCTAGGGGTAAAATATATCAATTTCCGCTCAGATTTAATAATTGACCCTTTTCCCAATACAATTAAATAAAAAAAATTTTCACTTTAAAACTAAAGAGTTTTTTTAAATATATTAAATTACAATTTTTAAATATTAGATTTAAGTTAATAACCCCATAGGTGCACCAGAAATTGTAATTTCACGTTCTAGGGGTAAAATATTTCAATTTCCGCTCAGATTTAAAAATTCACCATCTTCCCACTTTAGTTAAATAAATGAAATTTTCACTTAAAATCTGCATGGTTTTATTAAATATACTTAAATACAATTTTTATATGTTAGATTTAAGTTAATAACCCCATAGGTACACCAGAAAACGTAATTTAACGTTCTAGGGGTAAAATATATCAATTTCCGCTCAGATTTAAAAATTCACCATCTTCCCACTTTAGTTAAATAATGAAATTTTCACTTAAAATCTGCATGGTTTTATTAAATATACTTAAATACAATTTTTATATGTTAGATTTAAGTTAATAACTCCATAGGTGCACCAGAAAACGTAATTTAACGTTCTAGGGGTAAAATTTATCAATTTCCGCTCAGATTTAATAATTGACCCTTTTCCCAATACAATTAAATAAAAAAAATTTTCACTTTAAAACTAAAGAGTTTTTTTAAATATATTAAATTACAATTTTTAAATATTAGATTTAAGTTAATAACCCCATAGGTGCACCAGAAAACGTAATTTAACGTTCTAGGGGTAAAATATTTCAATTTCCGCTCAGATTTAAAAATTCACCATCTTCCCACTTTAGTTAAATAAATGAAATTTTCACTTAAAATCTGCATGGTTTTATTAAATATACTTAAATACAATTTTTATATGTTAGATTTAAGTTAATAACCCCATAGGTGCACCAGAAAACGTAATTTAACGTTCTAGGGGTAAAATATTTCAATTTCCGCTCAGATTTAATAATTGACCCTTTTCCCACTACAATTAAATAAAAAAAATTTTCACTTTAAAACTAAAGAGTTTTTTTAAATAAATTAAATTACAATTTTTATATGTTAGATTTAAGTTAATAACCCCATAGGTGCACCAGAAAACGTAATTTAACGTTCTAGGGGTAAAATATATCAATTTCCGCTCAGATTTAATAATTGACCCTTTTCCCAATACAATTAAATAAAAAAATTTTCACTTTAAAACTAAAGAGTTTTTTTAAATATATTAAATTACAATTTTTAAATATTAGATTTAAGTTAATAACCCCATAGGTGCACCAGAAATTGTAATTTCACGTTCTAGGGGTAAAATATTTCAATTTCCGCTCAGATTTAAAAATTCACCATCTTCCCACTTTAGTTAAATAAATGAAATTTTCACTTAAAATCTGCATGGTTTTATTAAATATACTTAAATACAATTTTTAAATATTAGATTTAAGTTAATAACCCCATAGGTGCACCAGAAAACGTAATTTAACGTTCTAGGGGTAAAATATTTCAATTTCCGCTCAGATTTAAAAATTCACCATCTTCCCACTTTAGTTCAATAAATGAAATTTTCACTTAAAATCTGCATGGTTTTTTTAAATATATTAAATTACAATTTTTATATGTTAGATTTAAGTTAATAACCCCATAGGTGCACCAGAAAACGTAATTTAACGTTCTAGGGGTAAAATATATCAATTTCCGCTCAGATTTAATAATTGACCCTTTTCCCAATACAATTAAATAAAAAAATTTTTCACTTTAAAACTAAAGAGTTTTTTTAAATATATTAAATTACAATTTTTAAATATTAGATTTAAGTTAATAACCCCATAAGTGCACCAGAAAACGTAATTTAACGTTCTAGGGGTAAAATATTTCAATTTCCGCTCAGATTTAATAATTGACCCTTTTCCCACTACAATTTAATAAAAAAAATTTTCACTTTAAAACTAAAGAGTTTTTTTAAATATATTAAATTACAATTTTTATATGTTAGATTTAAGTTAATAACCCCATAGGTGCACCAGAAAACGTAATTTAACGTTCTAGGGGTAAAATATATCAATTTCTGCTCAGATTTAATAATTGACCCCTTTTCCCAATACAATTAAATAAAAAAAATTTTCACTTTAAAACTAAAGAGTTTTTTTAAATATATTAAATTACAATTTTTATATGTTAGATTTAAGTTTATCATGCTGAAGTACCTCCGATGGGTGGTCTCTTCCCTCTGTCTTTCTCTGTCTACTGTTCTATTTTATCACTTAAGCTTATTGTTCATTAATTGTAACAGATTGCGTAATATAAAATTTTGTTAAAAAAAAAAAAAAAGATTTAAGTTAATAACCCCATAGGTGCACCAGAAAACGTAATTTAACGTTCTAGGGGTAAAATTTATCAATTTCCGCTCAGATTTAATAATTGACCCTTTTCCCAATACAATTAAATAAAAAAAATTTTCACTTTAAAACTAAAGAGTTTTTTTAAATATATTAAATTACAATTTTTAAATATTAGATTTAAGTTAATAACCCCATAGGTGCACCAGAAAACGTAATTTAACGTTCTAGGGGTAAAATATTTCAATTTCCGCTCAGATTTAAAAATTCACCATCTTCCCACTTTAGTTCAATAAATGAAATTTTCACTTAAAATCTGCATGGTTTTTTTAAATATATTAAATTACAATTTTTATATGTTAGATTTAAGTTAATAACCCCATAGGTGCACCAGAAAACGTAATTTAACGTTCTAGGGGTAAAATATATCAATTTCCGCTCAGATTTAATAATTGACCCTTTTCCCAATACAATTAAATAAAAAAAATTTTCACTTTAAAACTAAAGAGTTTTTTTTAAATATATTAAATTACAATTTTTAAATATTAGATTTAAGTTAATAACCCCATAAGTGCACCAGAAAACGTAATTTAACGTTCTAGGGGTAAAATATTTCAATTTCCGCTCAGATTTAATAATTGACCCTTTTCCCACTACAATTTAATAAAAAAAATTTTCACTTTAAAACTAAAGAGTTTTTTTAAATATATTAAATTACAATTTTTATATGTTAGATTTAAGTTAATAACCCCATAGGTGCACCGGAAAACGTAATTTAACGTTCTAGGGTAAAATATATCAATTTCCGCTCAGATTTAATAATTGACCCTTTTCCCAATACAATTAAATAAAAAAAATTTTCACTTTAAAACTAAAGAGTTTTTTTAAATATATTAAATTACAATTTTTAAATATTAGATTTAAGTTAATAACCCCATAGGTGCACCAGAAAACGTAATTTAACGTTCTAGGGGTAAAATATTTCAATTTCCGCTCAGATTTAAAAATTCACCATCTTCCCACTTTAGTTAAATAAATGAAATTTTCACTTAAAATCTGCATGGTTTTATTAAATATACTTAAATACAATTTTTATATGTTAGATTTAAGTTAATAACCCCATAGGTACACCAGAAAACGTAATTTAACGTTCTAGGGGTAAAATATATCAATTTCCGCTCAGATTTAATAATTGACCCTTTTCTCAATACAATTAAATAAAAAAAATTTTCACTTTAAAACTAAAGAGTTTTTTAAAATATTTTAAATTACAATTTTTAAATATTAGATTTAAGTTAATAACCCCATAGGTGCACCAGAAAACGTAATTTAACGTTCTAGAGGTAAAATATTTCAATTTCCGCTCAGATTTAAAAATTCACCATCTTCCCACTTTAGTTAAATAAATGAAATTTTCACTTTAAAACTAATGAGTTTTTTTAAATATATTAAATTACAATTTTTAAATATTAGATTTAAGTTAATAACCCAATAGGTGCACCAGAAAACGTAATTTAACGTTCTAGGGGTAAAATATTTCAATTTCCGCTCAGATTTAAAAATTCACCATCTTCCCACTTAAGTTAAATAAATGAAATTTTCACTTAAAATCTGCATGGTTTTATTAAATATACTTAAATACAATTTTTATATGTTAGATTTAAGTTAATAACCACATAGGTGCACCAGAAAACGTAATTTAACGTTCTAGGGGTAAAATATTTCAATTTCCGCTCAGATTTAAAAATTCACCATCTTCCCACTTTAGTTAAATAAATGAAATTTTCACTTAAAATCTGCATGGTTTTATTAAATATACTTAAATACAATTTTTATATTTTAGATTTAAGTTAATAACCCCATAGGTACACCAGAAAACGTAATTTAACGTTCTAGGGGTAAAATATATCAATTTCCGCTCAGATTTAATAATTGCCCCTTTTCCCACTACAATTAAATAAAAAAAATTTTCACTTTAAAACTAAAGAGTTTTTTTAAATATATTAAATTACAATTTTTATATGTTAGATTTAAGTTAATAACCCCATAGGTGCACCAGAAAACGTAATTTAACGTTCTAGGGGTAAAATTTATCAATTTCCGCTCAGATTTAATAATTGACCCTTTTCCCAATACAATTAAATAAAAAAAATTTTCACTTTAAAACTAAAGAGTTTTTTAAAATATTTTAAATTACAATTTTTATATTTTAGATTTAAGTTAATAACCCCATAGGTACACCAGAAAACGTAATTTAACGTTCTAGGGGTAAAATATATCAATTTCCGCTCAGATTTAATAATTGCCCCTTTTCCCACTACAATTAAATAAAAAAAATTTTCACTTTAAAACTAAAGAGTTTTTTTAAATATATTAAATTACAATTTTTATATGTTAGATTTAAGTTTATCATGCTGAAGTACCTCCGATGGGTGGTCTCTTCCCTCTGTCTTTCTCTGTCTACTGTTCTATTTTATCACTTAAGCTTATTGTTCATTAATTGTAACAGATTGCGTAATATAAAATTTTGTTAAAAAAAAAAAAAAAGATTTAAGTTAATAACCCCATAGGTGCACCAGAAAACGTAATTTAACGTTCTAGGGGTAAAATTTATCAATTTCCGCTCAGATTTAATAATTGACCCTTTTCCCAATACAATTAAATAAAAAAAATTTTCACTTTAAAACTAAAGAGTTTTTTTAAATATATTAAATTACAATTTTTAAATATTAGATTTAAGTTAATAACCCCATAGGTGCACCAGAAAACGTAATTTAACGTTCTAGGGGTAAAATATTTCAATTTCCGCTCAGATTTAAAAATTCACCATCTTCCCACTTTAGTTCAATAAATGAAATTTTCACTTAAAATCTGCATGGTTTTTTTAAATATATTAAATTACAATTTTTATATGTTAGATTTAAGTTAATAACCCCATAGGTGCACCAGAAAACGTAATTTAACGTTCTAGGGGTAAAATATATCAATTTCCGCTCAGATTTAATAATTGACCCTTTTCCCAATACAATTAAATAAAAAAAAATTTTCACTTTAAAACTAAAGAGTTTTTTTAAATATATTAAATTACAATTTTTAAATATTAGATTTAAGTTAATAACCCCATAAGTGCACCAGAAAACGTAATTTAACGTTCTAGGGGTAAAATATTTCAATTTCCGCTCAGATTTAATAATTGACCCTTTTCCCACTACAATTTAATAAAAAAAATTTTCACTTTAAAACTAAAGAGTTTTTTTAAATATATTAAATTACAATTTTTATATGTTAGATTTAAGTTAATAACCCCATAGGTGCACCAGAAAACGTAATTTAACGTTCTAGGGGTAAAATATATCAATTTTCCGCTCAGATTTAATAATTGCCCCTTTTCCCACTACAATTAAATAAAAAAAATTTTCACTTTAAAACTAAAGAGTTTTTTAAAATATTTTAAATTACAATTTTTAATATTAGATTTAAGTTAATAACCCCATAGGTGCACCAGAAAACGTAATTTAACGTTCTAGGGGTAAAATATTTCAATTTCCGCTCAGATTTAAAAATTCACCATCTTCCCACTTTAGTTAAATAAATGAAATGTTCACTTTAAAACTAATGAGTTTTTTTAAATATATTAAATTACAATTTTTAAATATTAGATTTAAGTTTATAACCCAATAGGTGCACCAGAAAACGTAATTTAACGTTCTAGGGGTAAAATATTTCAATTTCCGCTCAGATTTAAAAATTCACCATCTTCCCACTTTAGTTAAATAAATGAAATTTTCACTTTAAAACTAAAGAGTTTTTTTAAATATATTAAATTACAATTTTTAAATATTAGATTTAAGTTAATAACCCCATAGGTGCACCAGAAATTGTATTTCACGTTCTAGGGGTAAAATATTTCAATTTCCGTTCAGACTTAAAAATTCACCATCTTCCCACTTTAGTTAAATAAATGAAATTTTCACTTAAAATCTGCATGGTTTTATTAAATATACTTAAATACAATTTTTTATATGTTAGATTTAAGTTAATAACCCCATAGGTACACCAGAAAACGTAATTTAACGTTATAGGGGTAAAATATTTCAATTTCCGCTCAGATTTAAAAATTCACCATCTTCCCACTATAGTTAAATAAATGAAATTTTCACTTAAAATCTGCATGGTTTTATTAAATATACTTAAATACAATTTTTATATGTTAGATTTAAGTTAATAACCCCATAGGTACACCAGAAAACGTAATTTAATGTTCTAGGGGTAAAATATTTCAATTTCCGCTCAGATTTAATAATTGACCCTTTTCCCACTACAATTAAATAAAAAAATTTTCACTTTAAAACTAATGAGTTTTTTTAAATATATTAAATTACAATTTTTACAATTTTTCCGCTCAGATTTAAAAATTCACCATCTTCCCACTTTAGTTAAATAAATGAAATTTTCACTTAAAATCTTCATGGTTTTATTTAATATACTTAATTACAATTTTTAAATATTAGATTTAAGTTAATAACCCCATAGGTGCACCAGAAAACGTAATTTAACGTTCTAGGGGTAAAATATTTCAATTTCCGCTCAGATTTAAAAATTCACCATCTTCCCACTTTAGTTAAATAAATGAAATTTTCACTTAAAATCTGCATGGTTTTATTAAATATACTTAAATACAATTTTTATATTTTAGATTTAAGTTAATAACCCCATAGGTGCACCAGAAAACGTAATTTAACGTTCTAGGGGTAAAATATTTCAATTTCCGCTCAGATTTAAAAATTCACCATCTTCCCACTTTAGTTAAATAAATGAAATTTTCACTTAAAATCTGCATGGTTTTATTAAATATACTTAAATACAATTTTTATATGTTAGATTTAAGTTAATAACCCCATAGGTACACCAGAAAACGTAATTTAACGTTCTAGGGGTAAAATATATCAATTTCCGCTCAGATTTAATAATTGACCCTTTTCTCAATACAATTAAATAAAAAAAATTTTCACCTTAAAACTAAAGAGTTTTTTTAAATATTTTAAATTACAATTTTTAAATATTAGATTTAAGTTAATAACCCCATAGGTGCACTAGAAAACGTAATTTAACGTTCTAGAGGTAAAATATTTCAATTTCCGCTCAGATTTAAAAATTCACCATCTTCCCACTTTAGTTAAATAAATGAAATTTTCACTTAAAATCTGCATGGTTTTATTAAATATACTTAAATACAATTTTTATATGTTAGATTTAAGTTAATAACCCCATAGGTACACCAGAAAACGTAATTTAACGTTATAGGGGTAAAATATTTCAATTTCCGCTCAGATTTAATAATTGACCCTTTTCCCACTACAATTAAATAAAAAAAATTTTCACTTTAAAACTAAAGAGTTTTTTTAAATATATTAAATTACAATTTTTAAATATTAGATTTAAGTTAATAACCCCATAGGTGCACCAGAAAACGTAATTTAACGTTCTAGGGGTAAAATATTTCAATTTCCGCTCAGATTTAAATATTCACCATCTTCCCACTTTAGTTAAATAAATGAAATTTTCACTTAAAATCTGCATGGTTTTATTAAATATACTTAAATACAATTTTTATATGTTAGATTTAAGTTAATAACCCCATAGGTGCACCAGAAAACGTAATTTAACGTTCTAGGGGTAAAATATTTCAATTTCCGCTCAGATTTAATAATTGACCCTTTTCCCACTACAATTAAATAAAAAAAATTTTCACTTTAAAACTAAAGAGTTTTTTTAAATATATTAAATTACAATTTTTATATGTTAGATTTAAGTTAATAACCCCATAGGTGCACCAGAAAACGTAATTTAACGTTCTAGGGGTAAAATATATCAATTTCCGCTCAGATTTAATAATTGACCCTTTTCCCAATACAATTAAATAAAAAAAATTTTCACTTTAAAACTAAAGAGTTTTTTTAAATATATTAAATTACAATTTTTAAATATTAGATTAAGTTAATAACCCCATAGGTGCACCAGAAAACGTAATTTAACGTTCTAGGGGTAAAATATTTCAATTTCGCTCAGATTTAAAAATTCACCATCTTCCCACTTTAGTTCAATAAATGAAATTTTCACTTAAAATCTGCATGGTTTTTTTAAATATATTAAATTACAATTTTTATATGTTAGATTTAAGTTAATAACCCCATAGGTGCACCAGAAAACGTAATTTAACGTTCTAGGGGGTAAAATATATCAATTTCCGCTCAGATTTAATAATTGACCCTTTTCCCAATACAATTAAATAAAAAAAATTTTCACTTTAAAACTAAAGAGTTTTTTTAAATATATTAAATTACAATTTTTAAATATTAGATTTAAGTTAATAACCCCATAGGTGCACCAGAAATTGTAATTTCACGTTCTAGGGGTAAAATATTTCAATTTCCGCTCAGATTTAAAAATTCACCATCTTCCCACTTTAGTTAAATAAATGAAATTTTCACTTAAAATCTGCATGGTAATATTAATATATACTTAAATACAATTTTTATATGTTAGATTTAAGTTAATAACCCCATAGGTACACCAGAAAACGTAATTTAACGTTCTAGGGGGTAAAATATATCAATTTCCGCTCAGATTTAATAATTGACCCTTTTCTCAATACAATTAAATAAAAAAAATTTTCACTTTAAAACTAAAGAGTTTTTTAAAATATTTTAAATTACAATTTTTAAATATTAGATTTAAGTTAATAACCCATAGGTGCACCAGAAAACGTAATTTAACGTTCTAGGGGTAAAATATTTCAATTTCCGCTCAGATTTAAAAATTCACCATCTTCCCACTTTAGTTAAATAAATGAAATTTTCACTTAAAATCTGCATGGTTTTATTAAATATACTTAAATACAATTTTTATATGTTAGATTTAAGTTAATAACCCCATAGGTGCACCAGAAATTGTAATTTCACGTTCTAGGGGTAAAATATTTCAATTTCCGCTCAGATTTAAAAATTCACCATCTTCCCACTTTAGTTAAATAAATGAAATTTTCACTTAAAATCTGCATGGTTTTATTAAATATACTTAAATACAATTTTTATATGTTAGATTTAAGTTAATAACCCCATAGGTGCACCAGAAAACGTAATTTAACGTTCTAGGGGTAAAATATTTCAATTTCCGCTCAGATTTAAAAATTCACCATCTTCCCACTTTATGTTAAATAAATGAAATTTTCACTTAAAATCTGCATGGTTTTATTAAATATACTTAAATACAATTTTTATATGTTAGATTTAAGTTAATAACCCCATAGGTACACCAGAAAACGTAATTTAACGTTCTAGGGGGTAAAATATATCAATTTCCGCTCAGATTTAATAATTGACCCTTTTTCTCAATACAATTAAATAAAAAAAATTTTCACCTTAAAACTAAAGAGTTTTTTTAAATATTTTAAATTACAATTTTTAAATATTAGATTTAAGTTAATAACCCCATAGGTGCACTAGAAAACGTAATTTAACGTTCTAGAGGTAAAATATTTTCAATTTCCGCTCAGATTTAAAAATTCACCATCTTCCCACTTTAGTTAAATAAATGAAATTTTCACTTTAAAACTAATGAGTTTTTTTAAATATATTAAATTACAATTTTTAAAATATTAGATTTAAGTTAATAACCCAATAGGTACACCAGAAAACGTAATTTAACGTTTATAGGGGTAAAATATTTCAATTTCCGCTCAGATTTAAAAATTCACCATCTTCCCACTATAGTTAAATAAATGAAATTTTCACTTAAAATCTGCATGGTTTTATTAAATATACTTAAATACAATTTTTATATGTTAGATTTAAGTTAATAACCCCATAGGTACACCAGAAAACGTAATTTAATGTTCTAGGGGTAAAATATTTCAATTTCCGCTCAGATTTAATAATTGACCCTTTTCCCACTACAATTAAATAAAAAAATTTTCACTTTAAAACTAATGAGTTTTTTAAATATATTAAATTACAATTTTTACAATTTTTCCGCTCAGATTTAAAAATTCACCATCTTCCCACTTAAGTTAAATAAATGAAATTTTCACTTAAAATCTTCATGGTTTTATTTAATATACTTAATTACAATTTTTAAATATTAGATTTAAGTTAATAACCCCATAGGTGCACCAGAAAACGTAATTTAACGTTCTAGGGGTAAAATATTTCAATTTCCGCTCAGATTTAAAAATTCACCATCTTCCCACTTTAGTTAAATAAATGAAATTTTCACTTAAAATCTGCATGGTTTTATTAAATATACTTAAATACAATTTTTATATTTAGATTTAAGTTAATAACCCCATAGGTGCACCAGAAAACGTAATTTAACGTTCTAGGGGTAAAATATTTCAATTTCCGCTCAGATTTAAAAATTCACCATCTTCCACTTTAGTTAAATAAATGAAATTTTCACTTAAAATCTGCATGGTTTTATTAAATATACTTAAATACAATTTTTATATGTTAGATTTAAGTTAATAACCCCATAGGTACACCAGAAACGTAATTTAACGTTCTAGGGGTAAAATATATCAATTTCCGCTCAGGTTTAATAATTGACCCTTTTCTCAATACAATTAAATAAAAAAAATTTTCACCTTAAAACTAAAGAGTTTTTTTAAATATTTTAAATTACAATTTTTAAATATTAGATTTAAGTTAATAACCCCATAGGTGCACTAGAAAACGTAATTTAACGTTCTAGAGGTAAAATATTTTCAATTTCCGCTCAGATTTAAAAATTCACCATCTTCCCACTTTAGTTAAATAAATGAAATTTTCACTTAAAATCTGCATGGTTTTATTAAATATACTTAAATACAATTTTTATATGTTAGATTTAAGTTAATAACCCCATAGGTGCACCAGAAAACGTAATTTAACGTTCTAGGGTAAAATATATCAATTTCCGCTCAGATTTAATAATTGACCCTTTTCCCACTACAATTAAATAAATTAAATTTTCACTTAAAATCTGCATAGTTTTATTTAATATACTTAAATACAATTTTTATATGTTCGATTTAAGTTAATAACCCCATAGGTACACCAGAAAACGTAATTTTACGTTCTAGGGGTAAAATATTTCAATTTCCGCTCAGATTTAATAATTGACCCTTTTCCCACTACAATTAAATAAAAAAAATTTTCACTTTAAAACTAAAGAGTTTTTAGAATTATATTAAATTACAATTTTTAAATATTAGATTTAAGTTAATAACCCCATAGGTGCACCAGAAAACGTAATTTAACGTTCTAGGGGTAAAATATTTCAATTTCCGCTCAGAATTTAATAATTGACCCCTTTTCCCACTACAATTTAATAAAAAAAATTTTCACTTTAAAACTAAAGAGTTTTTTTTAAATATATTAAATTACAATTTTTATATGTTAGATTTAAGTTAATAACCCCATAGGTGCACCAGAAAACGTAATTTAACGTTCTAGGGGTAAAATATATCAATTTCCGCTCAGATTTAATAATTGACCCTTTTCCCAATACAATTAAATAAAAAAAATTTTCACTTTAAAACTAAAGAGTTTTTTTAAATATATTAAATTACAATTTTTAAATATTAAATTTAAGTTAATAACCCCATAGGTGCACCAGAAAACGTAATTTAACGTTCTAGGGGTAAAATATTTCAATTTCCGCTCAGATTTAAAAATTCACCATCTTCCCACTTTAGTTAAATAAATGAATTTTCACTTAAAATCTTCATGGTTTTATTTAATATACTTAATTACAATTTTTAAATATTAGATTTAAGTTAATAACCCCATAGGTGCACCAGAAAACGTAATTTAACGTTCTAGGGGTAAAATATTTCAATTTCCGCTCAGATTTAAAAATTCACCATCTTCCACTTTAGTTAAATAAATGAAATTTTCACTTAAAATCTGCATGTTTTTATTAAATATACTTAAATACAATTTTTATATTTTAGATTTAAGTTAATAACCCCATAGGTACACCAGAAAACTTAATTTAACGTTCTAGGGGTAAAATATATCAATTTCCGCTCAGATTTAATAATTGACCCTTTTCCCACTACAATTAAATAAAAAAAATTTTCACTTTAAAACTAAAGAGTTTTTTTTAAATATATTAAATTACAATTTTTACAATTTTCCGCTCAGATTTAAAAATTCACCATCTTCCCACTTTAGTTAAATAAATGAAATTTTCACTTAAAATCTTCATGGTTTTATTTAATATACTTAATTACAATTTTTAAATATTAGATTTAAGTTAATAACCCCATAGGTGCACCAGAAAACGTAATTTAACGTTCTAGGGGTAAAATATTTCAATTTCCGCTCAGATTTAAAAATTCACCATCTTCCCACTTTAGTTAAATAAATGAAATTTTCACTTAAAATCTGCATAGTTTTATTTAATATACTTATTTACAATTTTTATATGTTAGATTTAAGTTAATAACCCCATAGGTACACCAGAAAACGTAATTTTACGTTCTAGGGGTAAAATATTTCAATTTCCGCTCAGATTTAATAATTGACCCCCTTTCCCACTACAATTAAATAAAAAAAATTTTCACTTTAAAACTAAAGAGTTTTTTTTAAATATATTAAATTACAATTTTTAAATATTAGATTTAAGTTAATAACCCATAGGTGCACCAGAAATTGTAATTTCACGTTCTAGGGGTAAAATATTTCAATTTCCGCTCAGATTTAAAAATTCACCATCTTCCCACTTTAGTTAAATAAATGAAATTTTCACTTAAAATCTGCATGGTTTTATTAAATATACTTAAATACAATTTTTATATGTTAGATTTAAGTTAATAACCCCATAGGTACACCAGAAAACGTAATTTAACGTTCTAGGGGTAAAATATATCAATTTCCGCTCAGATTTAATAATTGACCCTTTTCTCAATACAATTAAATAAAAAAAATTTTCACTTTAAAACTAAAGAGTTTTTTTAAATATTTTTAAATTACAATTTTTAAATATTAGATTTAAGTTAATAACCCCATAGGTGCACCAGAAAACGTAATTTAACGTTCTAGAGGTAAAATATTTCAATTTCCGCTCAGATTTAAAAATTCACCATCTTCCCCACTTTAGTTAAATAAATGAAATTTTCATTTTAAAACTAATGAGTTTTTTTAAATATATTAAATTACAATTTTTAAATATTAGATTTAAGTTAATAACCCCATAGGTACACCAGAAAACGTAATTTAACGTTCTAGGGGTAAAAATATATCAATTTCCGCTCAGATTTAATAATTGACCCTTTTCCCACTACAATTAAATAAATTAAATTTTCACTTAAAATCTGCATAGTTTTATTTAATATACTTAAATACAATTTTTATATGTTAGATTTAAGTTAATAACCGCATAGGTGCACCAGAAAACGTAATTTAACGTTCTAGGGGTAAAATATTTCAATTTCCGCTCAGATTTAATAATTGACCCTTTTCCCACTACAATTAAATAAAAAAATTTTCACTTTAAAACTAATGAGTTTTTTTAAATATATTAAATTACAATTTTTAAATATTAGATTTAAGTTTATAACCCAATAGGTGGCACCAGAAAACGTAATTTAACGTTCTAGGGGTAAAATATTTCAATTTCCGCTCAGATTTAAAAATTCACCATCTTCCCACTTTAGTTAAATAAATGAAATTTTCACTTTAAAACTAAAGAGTTTTTTTAAATATATTAAATTACAATTTTTAAATATTAGATTTAAGTTAATAACCCCATAGGTGCACCAGAAAACGTAATTTAACGTTCTAGGGGTAAAATATTTCAATTTCCGCTCAGATTTAAAAATTCACCATCTTCCCACTTTAGTTAAATAAATGAAATTTTCACTTAAAATCTGCATGGTTTTATTAAATATACTTAAATACAATTTTTATATGTTAGATTTAAGTTAATAACCCCATAGGTGCACCAGAAAACGTAATTTAACGTTCTAGGGGTAAAATATTTCAATTTCCGCTCAGATTTAAAAATTGACCATCTTCCCACTATAGTTAAATAAATGAAATTTTCACTTAAAATCTGCATGGTTTTATTAAATATACTTAAATACAATTTTTATATGTTAGATTTAAGTTAATAACCCCATAGGTACACCAGAAAACGTAATTTAATGTTCTAGGGGTAAAATATATCAATTTCCGCTCAGATTTAATAATTGACCCTTTTCCCACTACAATTAAATAAAAAAAATTTTCACTTTAAAACTAAAGAGTTTTTTTAAATATATTAAATTACAATTTTTATATGTTAGATTTAAGTTAATAACCCCATAGGTACACCAGAAAACGTAATTTAACGTTCTAGGGGTAAAATATATCAATTTCCGCTCAGATTTAATAATTGACCCTTTTCCCACTACAATTAAATAAATTAAATTTTCACTTAAAATCTGCATAGTTTTATTTAATATACTTAAATACAATTTTTATATGTTAGATTTAAGTTAATAACCCCATAGGAGCACCAGAAAACGTAATTTAACGTTCTAGGGGTAAAATATTTCAATTTCCGCTCAGATTTAATAATTGACCCTTTTCCCACTACAATTAAATAAAAAAATTTTCACTTTAAAACTAATGAGTTTTTTTTAAATATATTAAATTACAATTTTTTAAATATTAGATTTAAGTTTATAACCCAATAGGTGCACCAGATAACGTAATTTAACGTTCTAGGGGTAAAATATTTCAATTTCCGCTCAGATTTAAAAATTCACCATCTTCCCACTTTAGTTAAATAAATGAAATTTTCACTTTAAAACTAAAGAGTTTTTTTAAATATATTAAATTACAATTTTTAAATATTAGATTTAAGTTAATAACCCCATAGGTGCACCAGAAAACGTAATTTAACGTTCTAGGGGTAAAATATTTCAATTTCCGCTTAGATTTAAAAATTCACCATCTTCCCACTTTAGTTAAATAAATGAAATTTTCACTTAAAATCTGCATGGTTTTATTAAATATACTTAAATACAATTTTTATATTTTAGATTTAAGTTAATAACCCCATAGGTACACCAGAAAACGTAATTTAACGTTCTAGGGGTAAAATATATCAATTCCCGCTCAGATTTAATAATTGACCCTTTTCCCACTACAATTAAATAAAAAAAATTTTCACTTTAAAACTAAAGAGTTTTTTTAAATATATTAAATTACAATTTTTAAATATTAGATTTAAGTTAATAACCCCATAGGTGCACCAGAAAACGTAATTTAACGTTCTAAGGGTAAAATATTTCAATTTCCGCTCAGATTTAAAAATTCACCATCTTCCCACTTTAGTTAAATAAATGAAATTTTCACTTAAAATCTGCATGGTTTTATTAAATATACTTAAATACAATTTTTATATTTTAGATTTAAGTTAATAACCCCATAGGTACACCAGAAAACGTAATTTAACGTTCTAGGGGTAAAATATATCAATTTCCGCTCAGATTTAATAATTGACCCTTTTCCCACTACAATTAAATAAAAAAAATTTTCACTTTAAAACTAAAGAGTTTTTTTAAATATATTAAATTACAATTTTTAAATATTAGATTTAAGTTAATAACCCCATAGGTACACCAGAAAACGTAATTTAACGTTCTAGGGGTAAAATATTTCAATTTCCGCTCAGATTTAATAATTGACCCTTTCCCACTACAATTAAATAAATTAAATTTTCACTTTAAAACTAATGAGTTTTTTTAAATATATTAAATTACAATTTTTAAATATTAGATTTAAGTTAATAACCCAATAGGTACACCAGAAAACGTAATTTAACGTTATAGGGGGTAAAATATTTCAATTTCCGCTCAGATTTAAAAATTCACCATCTTCCCACTATAGTTAAATAAATGAAATTTTCACTTAAAATCTGCATGGTTTTATTAAATATACTTAAATACAATTTTTATATGTTAGATTTAAGTTAATAACCCCATAGGTACACCAGAAAACGTAATTTAATGTTCTAGGGGTAAAATATTTTCAATTTCCGCTCAGATTTAATAATTGACCCTTTTCCCACTACAATTAAATAAAAAAATTTTCACTTTAAAACTAATGAGTTTTTTTAAATATATTAAATTACAATTTTTACAATTTTCCGCTCAGATTTAAAAATTCACCATCTTCCCACTTAAGTTAAATAAATGAAATTTTCACTTAAAATCTTCATGGTTTTATTTAATATACTTAATTACAATTTTTAAATATTAGATTTAAGTTAATAACCCCATAGGTGCACCAGAAAACGTAATTTAACGTTCTAGGGGTAAAAATATTTCAATTTCCGCTCAGATTTAAAAATTCACCATCTTCCCACTTTAGTTAAATAAATGAAATTTTCACTTAAAATCTGCATGGTTTTATTAAATATACTTAAATACAATTTTTATATTTTAGATTTAAGTTAATAACCCCATAGGTGCACCAGAAAACGTAATTTAACGTTCTAGGGGTAAAATATTTCAATTTCCGCTCAGATTTAAAAATTCACCATCTTCCCACTTTAGTTAAATAAATGAAATTTTCACTTAAAATCTGCATGGTTTTATTAAATATACTTAAATACAATTTTTATATGTTAGATTTAAGTTAATAACCCCATAGGTACACCAGAAAACGTAATTTAACGTTCTAGGGGTAAAATATATCAATTTCCGCTCAGGTTTAATAATTGACCCTTTTCTCAATACAATTAAATAAAAAAAATTTTCACCTTAAAACTAAAGAGTTTTTTTAAATATTTTAAATTACAATTTTTAAATATTAGATTTAAGTTAATAACCCCATAGGTGCACTAGAAAACGTAATTTAACGTTCTAGAGGTAAAATATTTCAATTTCCGCTCAGATTTAAAAATTCACCATCTTCCCACTTTAGTTAAATAAATGAAATTTTCACTTAAAATCTGCATGGTTTTATTAAATATACTTAAATACAATTTTTATATGTTAGATTTAAGTTAATAACCCCATAGGTGCACCAGAAAACGTAATTTAACGTTCTAGGGGTAAAATATATCAATTTCCGCTCAGATTTAATAATTGACCCTTTTCCCACTACAATTAAATAAATTAAATTTTCACTTAAAATCTGCATAGTTTTATTTAATATACTTAAATACAATTTTTATATGTTCGATTTAAGTTAATAACCCCATAGGTACACCAGAAGAAACGTAATTTTACGTTCTAGGGGTAAAATATTTCAATTTCCGCTCAGATTTAATAATTGACCCTTTTCCCACTACAATTAAATAAAAAAAATTTTCACTTTAAAACTAAAGAGTTTTTAGAATTATATTAAATTACAATTTTTAAATATTAGATTTAAGTTAATAACCCCATAGGTGCACCAGAAAACGTAATTTAACGTTCTAGGGGTAAAATATTTCAATTTCCGCTCAGATTTAATAATTGACCCTTTTCCCACTACAATTTAATAAAAAAAATTTTCACTTTAAAACTAAAGAGTTTTTTTAAATATATTAAATTACAATTTTTATATGTTAGATTTAAGTTAATAACCCCATAGGTGCACCAGAAAACGTAATTTAACGTTCTAGGGGTAAAATATATCAATTTCCGCTCAGATTTAATAATTGACCCTTTTCCCAATACAATTTATTA
>NW_026869996.1:5763748-5792535 GCF_020882245.1 Rhopalosiphum padi | reverse complement strand
TTTTTCCCACTACAATTAAATAAAAAAAATTTTCACTTTAAAACTAAAGAGTTTTTTTAAATATATTAAATTACAATTTTTAAATATTAGATTTAGGTTAATAACACCATAGGTACACCAGAAAACGTAATTTAACGTTCTAGGGGTAAAATATATCAATTTCCGCTCAGATTTAATAATTGACCCTTTTCCCACTACAATTAAATAAAAAAAAATTTTCACTTTAAAACTAAAGAGTTTTTTTAAATATATTAAATTACAATTTTTAAATATTAGATTTAAGTTAATAACCCCATAGGTGCACCAGAAAACGTAATTTAACGTTCTAGGGGTAAAATATATCAATTTCCGCTCAGATTTAATAATTGACCCTTTTCCCACTAAAATAAAATAAAATAAATTTTCACTTTAAAAACTAAAGAGTTTTTTTAAATATATTAAATTACAATTTTTAAATATTAGATTTAGGTTAATAACACCATAGGTGCACCAGAAAACGTTATTTTACGTTCTAGGGGTAAAATATTTCAATTTCCGCTCAAATTTAAAAATTCACCATCTTCCCACTTTAGTTAAATAAATGAAATTTTCACTTAAAATCTGCATGGTTTTATTAAATATACTTAAATACAATTTTTATATGTTAGATTTAAGTTAATAACCCCATAGGTGCACCAGAAAACGTAATTTAACGTTCTAGAGGTAAAATATTTCAATTTCCGCTCAGATTTAAAAATTCACCATCTTCCCACTTTAGTTAAATAAATGAAATTTTCACTTAAAATCTGCATGGTTTTATTAAATATACTTAAATACAATTTTTATATGTTAGATTTAAGTTAATAACCCCATAGGTACACCAGAAAACGTAATTTAACGTTCTAGGGGTAAAATATTTCAATTTCCGCTCAGATTTAATAATTGACCCTCTACCCACTACAATTAAATAAATTAAATTTTCACTTAAAATCTGCATAGTTTTATTTAATATACTTAATTACAATTTTTATATGTTAGGTTTAAGTTAATAACCCCATAGGTGCACCAGAAAACGTAATTTAACGTTCTAGGGGTAAAATATTTCAATTTCCGCTCAGATTTAATAATTGACCCTTTTCCCACTACAATTAAATAAAAAAAATTTTCACTTTAAAACTAAAGAGTTTTTTTAAATATATTAAATTAAAATTTTTAAATATTAGATTTAAGTTAATAACCCCATAGGTGCACCAGAAAACGTAATTTAACGTTCTAGGGGTAAAATATTTCAATTTCCGCTCAGATTTAAAAATTCACCATCTTCCCACTTTAGTTAAATAAATGAAATTTTCACTTAAAATCTGCATGGTTTTATTAAATATACTTAAATACAATTTTTATATGTTAGATTTAAGTTAATAACCCCATAGGTACACCAGAAAACGTAATTTAACGTTCTAGGGGTAAAATATATCAATTTCCGCTCAGATTTAATAATTGACCCTTTTCCCACTAAAATAAAATAAAATAAATTTTCACTTTAAAACTAAAGATTTTTTTTAAATATATTAAATTACAATTTTTAAATATTAGATTTAGGTTAATAACACCATAGGTGCACCAGAAAACGTTATTTTACGTTCTAGGGGTAAAATATTTCAATTTCCGCTCAAATTTAAAAATTCACCATCTTCCCACTTTAGTTAAATAAATGAAATTTTCACTTAAAATCTGCATGGTTTTATTAAATATACTTAAATACAATTTTTATATGTTAGATTTAAGTTAATAACCCCATAGGTACACCAGAAAACGTAATTTAACGTTCTAGGGGTAAAATATATCAATTTCCGCTCAGATTTAATAATTGACCCTTTTCCCACTACAATTAAATAAAAAAAATTTTCACTTTAAAACTAAAGAGTTTTTTTAAATATATTAAATTACAATTTTTAAATATTAGATTTACGTTAATAACCCTATAGGTGCACCAGAAAACGTAATTTAACGTTCTAGGGGTAAAATATATCAATTTCCGCTCAGATTTAATAATTGACCCTTTTCCCACTAAAATAAAATAAAATAAATTTTCACTTTAAAACTAAAGATTTTTTTTAAATATATTAAATTACAATTTTTAAATATTAGATTTAGGTTAATAACACCATAGGTGCACCAGAAAACGTTATTTTACGTTCTAGGGGTAAAATATTTCAATTTCCGCTCAAATTTAAAAATTCACCATCTTCCCACTTTAGTTAAATAAATGAAATTTTCAATTAAAATCTGCATGGTTTTATTAAATTTACTTAAATACAATTTTTATATGTTAGATTTAAGTTAATAACCCCATAGGTGCACCAGAAAACGTAATTTAACGTTCAAGGGGTAAAATATTTCAATTTCCGCTCAGATTTAAAAATTCACCATCTTCCCACTTTAGTTAAATAAATGAAATTTTCACTTAAAATCTGCATGGTTTTATTAAATATACTTAAATACAATTTTTATATGTTAGATTTAAGTTAATAACCCCATAGGTACAGCAGAAAACGTAATTTAACGTTCTAGGGGTAAAATATATCAATTTCCGCTCAGATTTAATAATTGACCCTTTTCCCACTACAATTAAATAAAAAAAATTTTCACTTTAAAACTAAAGAGTTTTTTTAAATATATTAAATTACAATTTTTAAATATTAGATTTAAGTTAATAACCCCATAGGTGCACCAGAAAACATTATTTTACGTTCTAGGGGTAAAATATTTCAATTTCCGCTCAGATTTAATAATTGACCCTTTTCCCACAACAATTAAATAAAAAAAATTTTCACTTTAAAACTAAAGAGTTTTTTTAAATATTTTTAAATTACAATTTTTAAATATTAGATTTAGGTTAATAACCCCATAGCTACACCAGAAAACGTAATTTAACGTTCTAGGGGTAAAATATATCAATTTCCGCTCAGATTTAATGATTGACCCTTTTCCCACTACAATTAAATAAAAAAAATTTTCACTTTAAAACTAAAGAGTTTTTTTAAATATATTAAATTACAATTTTTAAATATTAGATTTAAGTTAATAACCCTATAGGTGCACCAGAAAACGTAATTTAACGTTCTAGGGGTAAAATATATCAATTTCCGCTCAGATTTAATAATTGACCCCTTTTCCCACTAAAATAAAATAAAATAAATTTGCACTTTAAAACTAAAGATTTTTTTTAAATATATTAAATTACAATTTTTAAATATTAGATTTAGGTTAATAACACCATAGGTGCACCAGAAAACGTTATTTTACGTTCTAGGGGTAAAATATTTCAATTTCCGCTCAAATTTAAAAATTCACCATCTTCCCACTTTAGTTAAATAAATGAAATTTTCAATTAAAATCTGCATGGTTTTATTAAATTTACTTAAATACAATTTTTATATGTTAGATTTAAGTTAATAACCCCATAGGTGCACCAGAAAACGTAATTTAACGTTCTAGGGGTAAAATATTTCAATTTCCGCTCAGATTTAAAAATTCACCATCTTCCCACTTTAGTTAAATAAATGAAATTTTCACTTAAAATCTGCATGGTTTTATTAAATATACTTAAATACAATTTTTATATGTTAGATTTAAGTTAATAACCCCATAGGTACACCAGAAAACGTAATTTAACGTTCTAGGGGTAAAATATATCAATTTCCGCTCAGATTTAATAATTGACCCTTTTCCCACTACAATTAAATAAAAAAAATTTTCACTTTAAAACTAAAGAGTTTTTTTAAATATATTAAATTACAATTTTTAAATATTAGATTTAGGTTAATAACACCATAGGTACACCAGAAAACGTAATTTAACGTTCTAGGGGTAAAATTTATCAATTTCCGCTCAGATTTAATAATTGACCCTTTTCCCACTACAATTAAATAAAAAAAAATTTTCACTTTAAAACTAAAGAGTTTTTTTAAATATATTAAATTACAATTTTTAAATATTAGATTTAAGTTAATAACCCCATAGGTGCACCAGAAAACGTAATTTAACGTTCTAGGGGTAAAATATATCAATTTCCGCTCAGATTTAATAATTGACCCTTTTCCCACTAAAATAAAATAAAATAAATTTTCACTTTAAAACTAAAGAGTTTTTTTAAATATATTAAATTACAATTTTTAAATATTAGATTTAGGTTAATAACACCATAGGTGCACCAGAAAACGTTATTTTACGTTCTAGGGGTAAAATATTTCAATTTCCGCTCAAATTTAAAAATTCACCATCTTCCCACTTTAGTTAAATAAATGAAATTTTCACTTAAAATCTGCATGGTTTTATTAAATATACTTAAATACAATTTTTATATGTTAGATTTAAGTTAATAACCCCATAGGTGCACCAGAAAACGTAATTTAACGTTCTAGAGGTAAAATATTTCAATTTCCGCTCAGATTTAAAAATTCACCATCTTCCCACTTTAGTTAAATAAATGAAATTTTCACTTAAAATCTGCATGGTTTTATTAAATATACTTAAATACAATTTTTATATGTTAGATTTAAGTTAATAACCCCATAGGTACACCAGAAAACGTAATTTAACGTTCTAGGGGTAAAATATTTCAATTTCCGCTCAGATTTAATAATTGACCCTCTACCCACTACAATTAAATAAATTAAATTTTCACTTAAAATCTGCATAGTTTTATTTAATATACTTAATTACAATTTTTATATGTTAGGTTTAAGTTAATAACCCCATAGGTGCACCAGAAAACGTAATTTAACGTTCTAGGGGTAAAATATTTCAATTTCCGCTCAGATTTAATAATTGACCCTTTTCCCACTACAATTAAATAAAAAAAATTTTCACTTTAAAACTAAAGAGTTTTTTTAAATATATTAAATTAAAATTTTTAAATATTAGATTTAAGTTAATAACCCCATAGGTGCACCAGAAAACGTAATTTAACGTTCTAGGGGTAAAATATTTCAATTTCCGCTCAGATTTAAAAATTCACCATCTTCCCACTTTAGTTAAATAAATGAAATTTTCACTTAAAATCTGCATGGTTTTATTAAATATACTTAAATACAATTTTTATATGTTAGATTTAAGTTAATAACCCCATAGGTACACCAGAAAACGTAATTTAACGTTCTAGGGGTAAAATATATCAATTTCCGCTCAGATTTAATAATTGACCCTTTTCCCACTAAAATAAAATAAAATAAATTTTCACTTTAAAACTAAAGATTTTTTTTAAATATATTAAATTACAATTTTTAAATATTAGATTTAGGTTAATAACACCATAGGTGCACCAGAAAACGTTATTTTACGTTCTAGGGGTAAAATATTTCAATTTCCGCTCAAATTTAAAAATTCACCATCTTCCCACTTTAGTTAAATAAATGAAATTTTCACTTAAAATCTGCATGGTTTTATTAAATATACTTAAATACAATTTTTATATGTTAGATTTAAGTTAATAACCCCATAGGTACACCAGAAAACGTAATTTAACGTTCTAGGGGTAAAATATATCAATTTCCGCTCAGATTTAATAATTGACCCTTTTCCCACTACAATTAAATAAAAAAAATTTTCACTTTAAAAATAAAGAGTTTTTTTAAATATATTAAATTACAATTTTTAAATATTAGATTTACGTTAATAACCCTATAGGTGCACCAGAAAACGTAATTTAACGTTCTAGGGGTAAAATATATCAATTTCCGCTCAGATTTAATAATTGACCCTTTTCCCACTAAAATAAAATAAAATAAATTTTCACTTTAAAACTAAAGATTTTTTTTAAATATATTAAATTACAATTTTTAAATATTAGATTTAGGTTTATAACACCATAGGTGCACCAGAAAACGTTATTTTACGTTCTAGGGGTAAAATATTTCAATTTCCGCTCAAATTTAAAAATTCACCATCTTCCACTTTAGTTAAATAAATGAAATTTTCACTTAAAATCTGCATGGTTTTATTAAATATACTTAAATACAATTTTTATATGTTAGATTTAAGTTAATAACCCCATAGGTACACCAGAAAACGTAATTTAACGTTCTAGGGGTAAAATATATCAATTTCCGCTCAGATTTAATAATTGACCCTTTTCCCACTAAAATAAAATAAAATAAATTTTCACTTTAAAACTAAAGATTTTTTTTAAATATATTAAATTACAATTTTTAAATATTAGATTTAGGTTAATAACACCATAGGTGCACCAGAAAACGTTATTTTACGTTCTAGGGGTAAAATATTTCAATTTCCGCTCAAATTTAAAAATTCACCATCTTCCCACTTTAGTTAAATAAATGAAATTTTCAATTAAAATCTGCATGGTTTTATTAAATTTACTTAAATACAATTTTTATATGTTAGATTTAAGTTAATAACCCCATAGGTGCACCAGAAAACGTAATTTAACGTTCTAGGGGTAAAATATTTCAATTTCCGCTCAGATTTAAAAATTCACCATCTTCCCACTTTAGTTAAATAAATGAAATTTTCACTTAAAATCTGCATGGTTTTATTAAATATACTTAAATACAATTTTTATATGTTAGATTTAAGTTAATAACCCCATAGGTACACCAGAAAACGTAATTTAACGTTCTAGGGGTAAAATATATCAATTTCCGCTCAGATTTAATAATTGACCCTTTTCCCACTACAATTAAATAAAAAAAATTTTCACTTTAAAACTAAAGAGTTTTTTTTAAATATATTAAATTACAATTTTTAAATATTAGATTTAGGTTAATAACACCATAGGTACACCAGAAAACGTAATTTAACGTTCTAGGGGTAAAATATATCAATTTCCGCTCAGATTTAATAATTGACCCTTTTCCCACTACAATTAAATAAAAAAAATTTTCACTTTAAAACTAAAGAGTTTTTTTAAATATATTAAATTACAATTTTTAAATATTAGATTTAGGTTAATAACACCATAGGTACACCAGAAAACGTAATTTAACGTTCTAGGGGTAAAATATATCAATTTCCGCTCAGATTTAATAATTGACCCTTTTCCCACTAAAATAAAATAAAATAAATTTGCACTTTAAAACTAAAGATTTTTTTTAAATATATTAAATTACAATTTTTAAATATTAGATTTAGGTTAATAACACCATAGGTGCACCAGAAAACGTTATTTTACGTTCTAGGGGTAAAATATTTCAATTTCCGCTCAAATTTAAAAATTCACCATCTTCCCACTTTAGTTAAATAAATGAAATTTTCAATTAAAATCTGCATGGTTTTATTAAATTTACTTAAATACAATTTTTATATGTTAGATTTAAGTTAACAACCCCATAGGTGCACCAGAAAACGTAATTTAACGTTCAAGGGGTAAAATATTTCAATTTCCGCTCAGATTTAAAAATTCACCATCTTCCCACTTTAGTTAAATAAATGAAATTTTCACTTAAAATCTGCATGGTTTTATTAAATATACTTAAATACAATTTTTATATGTTAGATTTAAGTTAATAACCCCATAGGTACAGCAGAAAACGTAATTTAACGTTCTAGGGGTAAAATATATCAATTTCCGCTCAGATTTAATAATTGACCCTTTTCCCACTACAATTAAATAAAAAAAATTTTCACTTTAAAACTAAAGAGTTTTTTTAAATATATTAAATTACAATTTTTAAATATTAGATTTAAGTTAATAACCCCATAGGTGCACCAGAAAACATTATTTTACGTTCTAGGGGTAAAATATTTCAATTTCCGCTCAGATTTAATAATTGACCCTTTTCCCACAACAATTAAATAAAAAAAATTTTCACTTTAAAACTAAAGAGTTTTTTTAAATATATTAAATTACAATTTTTAAATATTAGATTTAAGTTAATAACCCTATAGGTGCACCAGAAAACGTAATTTAACGTTCTAGGGGTAAAATATATCAATTTCCGCTCAGATTTAATAATTGACCCTTTTCCCACTAAAATAAAATAAAATAAATTTGCACTTTAAAACTAAAGATTTTTTTTAAATATATTAAATTACAATTTTTAAATATTAGATTTAGGTTAATAACACCATAGGTGCACCAGAAAACGTTATTTTACGTTCTAGGGGTAAAATATTTCAATTTCCGCTCAAATTTAAAAATTCACCATCTTCCCACTTTAGTTAAATAAATGAAATTTTCAATTAAAATCTGCATGGTTTTATTAAATTTACTTAAATACAATTTTTATATGTTAGATTTAAGTTAATAACCCCATAGGTGCACCAGAAAACGTAATTTAACGTTCTAGGGGTAAAATATTTCAATTTCCGCTCAGATTTAAAAATTCACCATCTTCCCACTTTAGTTAAATAAATGAAATTTTCACTTAAAATCTGCATGGTTTTATTAAATATACTTAAATACAATTTTTATATGTTAGATTTAAGTTAATAACCCCATAGGTACACCAGAAAACGTAATTTAACGTTCTAGGGGTAAAATATATCAATTTCCGCTCAGATTTAATAATTGACCCTTTTCCCACTACAATTAAATAAAAAAAATTTTCACTTTAAAACTAAAGAGTTTTTTTAAATATATTAAATTACAATTTTTAAATATTAGATTTAGGTTAATAACACCATAGGTACACCAGAAAACGTAATTTAACGTTCTAGGGGTAAAATATATCAATTTCCGCTCAGATTTAATAATTGACCCTTTTCCCACTACAATTAAATAAAAAAAAATTTTCACTTTAAAACTAAAGAGTTTTTTTAAATATATTAAATTACAATTTTTAAATATTAGATTTAAGTTAATAACCCCATAGGTGCACCAGAAAACGTAATTTAACGTTCTAGGGGTAAAATATATCAATTTCCGCTCAGATTTAATAATTGACCCTTTTCCCACTAAAATAAAATAAAATAAATTTTCACTTTAAAACTAAAGAGTTTTTTTAAATATATTAAATTACAATTTTTAAATATTAGATTTAGGTTAATAACACCATAGGTGCACCAGAAAACGTTATTTTACGTTCTAGGGGTAAAATATTTCAATTTCCGCTCAAATTTAAAAATTCACCATCTTCCCACTTTAGTTAAATAAATGAAATTTGAATTAAAATCTGCATGGTTTTATTAAATTTACTTAAATACAATTTTTATATGTTAGATTTAAGTTAATAACCCCATAGGTGCACCAGAAAACGTAATTTAACGTTCTAGGGGTAAAATATTTCAATTTCCGCTCAGATTTAAAAATTCACCATCTTCCCACTTTAGTTAAATAAATGAAATTTTCACTTAAAATCTGCATGGTTTTATTAAATATACTTAAATACAATTTTTATATGTTAGATTTAAGTTAATAACCCCATAGGTACACCAGAAAACGTAATTTAACGTTCTAGAGGTAAAATATTTCAATTTCCGCTCAGATTTAAAAATTCACCATCTTCCCACTTTAGTTAAATAAATGAAATTTTCAATTAAAATCTGCATGGTTTTATTAAATTTACTTAAATACAATTTTTATATGTTAGATTTAAGTTAATAACCCCATAGGTGCACCAGAAAACGTAATTTAACGTTCTAGGGGTAAAATATTTCAATTTCCGCTCAGATTTAATAATTGACCCTTTTCCCACTACAATTAAATAAAAAAAATTTTCACTTTAAAACTAAAGAGTTTTTTTAAATATATTAAATTTAAATTTTTAAATATTAGATTAAAGTTAATAACCCCATAGGTGCACCAGAAAACGTAATTTAACGTTCTAGGGGTAAAATATTTCAATTTCCGCTCAGATTTAAAAATTCACCATCTTCCCACTTTAGTTAAATAAATGAAATTTTCACTTAAAATCTGCATGGTTTTATTAAATATACTTAAATACAATTTTTATATGTTAGATTTAAGTTAATAAAACCATAGGTGCACCAGAAAACGTTATTTTACGTTCTAGGGGTAAAATATTTCAATTTCCGCTCAGATTTAGTAAATGACCCTCTTCCAACTACAATTAAATAAATGAAATTTTCACTTAAAATCTGCATAGTTTTATTTAATATACTTAATTACAATTTTTATATGTTAGGTTTAAGTTAATAACCCCATAGGTGCACCACAAAACGTAATTTAACGTTCTAGGGGTAAAATATTTCAATTTCCGCTCAGATTTAATAATTGACCCTTTTCCCACTACAATTAAATAAAAAAAATTTTCACTTTAAAACTAAAGAGTTTTTTTAAATATATTAAATTTAAATTTTTAAATATTAGATTTAAGTTAATAACCCCATAGGTGCACCAGAAAACGTAATTTAACGTTCTAGGGGTAAAATATTTCAATTTCCGCTCAGATTTAATAATTGACCCTTTTCCCACTACAATTAAATAAAAAAAATTTTCACTTTAAAACTAAAGAGTTTTTTTAAATATATTAAATTTAAATTTTTAAATATTAGATTTAAGTTAATAACCCCATAGGTACACCAGAAAACGTAATTTAACGTTCTAGGGGTAAAATATTTCAATTTCCGCTCAGATTTAATAATTGACCCTTTTCCCACAACAATTAAATAAAAAAAATTTTCACTTTAAAACTAAAGAGTTTTTTTAAATATTTTAAATTACAATTTTTAAATATTAGATTTAGGTTAATAACCCCATAGCTACACCAGAAAACGTAATTTAACGTTCTAGGGGTAAAATATATCAATTTCCGCTCAGATTTAATGATTGACCCTTTTCCCACTACAATTAAATAAAAAAAATTTTCACTTTAAAACTAAAGAGTTTTTTTAAATATATTAAATTACAATTTTTAAATATTAGATTTAAGTTAATAACCCTATAGGTGCACCAGAAAACGTAATTTAACGTTCTAGGGGTAAAATATATCAATTTCCGCTCAGATTTAATAATTGACCCTTTTCCCACTAAAATAAAATAAAATAAATTTGCACTTTAAAACTAAAGATTTTTTTTAAATATATTAAATTACAATTTTTAAATATTAGATTTAGGTTAATAACACCATAGGTGCACCAGAAAACGTTATTTTACGTTCTAGGGGTAAAATATTTCAATTTCCGCTCAAATTTAAAAATTCACCATCTTCCCACTTTAGTTAAATAAATGAAATTTTCAATTAAAATCTGCATGGTTTTATTAAATTTACTTAAATACAATTTTTATATGTTAGATTTAAGTTAATAACCCCATAGGTGCACCAGAAAACGTAATTTAACGTTCTAGGGGTAAAATATTTCAATTTCCGCTCAGATTTAAAAATTCACCATCTTCCCACTTTAGTTAAATAAATGAAATTTTCACTTAAAATCTGCATGGTTTTATTAAATATACTTAAATACAATTTTTATATGTTAGATTTAAGTTAATAACCCCATAGGTACACCAGAAAACGTAATTTAACGTTCTAGGGGTAAAATATATCAATTTCCGCTCAGATTTAATAATTGACCCTTTTCCCACTACAATTAAATAAAAAAAATTTTCACTTTAAAACTAAAGAGTTTTTTTAAATATATTAAATTACAATTTTTAAATATTAGATTTAGGTTAATAACACCATAGGTACACCAGAAAACGTAATTTAACGTTCTAGGGGTAAAATATATCAATTTCCGCTCAGATTTAATAATTGACCCTTTTCCCACTACAATTAAATAAAAAAAAATTTTCACTTTAAAACTAAAGAGTTTTTTTAAATATATTAAATTACAATTTTTAAATATTAGATTTAAGTTAATAACCCCATAGGTGCACCAGAAAACGTAATTTAACGTTCTAGGGGTAAAATATATCAATTTCCGCTCAGATTTAATAATTGACCCTTTTCCCACTAAAATAAAATAAAATAAATTTTCACTTTAAAACTAAAGAGTTTTTTTAAATATATTAAATTACAATTTTTAAATATTAGATTTAGGTTAATAACACCATAGGTGCACCAGAAAACGTTATTTTACGTTCTAGGGGTTAAATATTTCAATTTCCGCTCAAATTTAAAAATTCACCATCTTCCCACTTTAGTTAAATAAATGAAATTTTCAATTAAAATCTGCATGGTTTTATTAAATTTACTTAAATACAATTTTTATATGTTAGATTTAAGTTAATAACCCCATAGGTGCACCAGAAAACGTAATTTAACGTTCTAGGGGTAAAATATTTCAATTTCCGCTCAGATTTAAAAATTCACCATCTTCCCACTTTAGTTAAATAAATGAAATTTTCACTTAAAATCTGCATGGTTTTATTAAATATACTTAAATACAATTTTTATATGTTAGATTTAAGTTAATAACCCCATAGGTACACCAGAAAACGTAATTTAACGTTCTAGAGGTAAAATATTTCAATTTCCGCTCAGATTTAAAAATTCACCATCTTCCCACTTTAGTTAAATAAATGAAATTTTCAATTAAAATCTGCATGGTTTTATTAAATTTACTTAAATACAATTTTTATATGTTAGATTTAAGTTAATAACCCCATAGGTGCACCAGAAAACGTAATTTAACGTTCTAGGGGTAAAATATTTCAATTTCCGCTCAGATTTAATAATTGACCCTTTTCCCACTACAATTAAATAAAAAAAATTTTCACTTTAAAACTAAAGAGTTTTTTTAAATATATTAAATTTAAATTTTTAAATATTAGATTAAAGTTAATAACCCCATAGGTGCACCAGAAAACGTAATTTAACGTTCTAGGGGTAAAATATTTCAATTTCCGCTCAGATTTAAAAATTCACCATCTTCCCACTTTAGTTAAATAAATGAAATTTTCACTTAAAATCTGCATGGTTTTATTAAATATACTTAAATACAATTTTTATATGTTAGATTTAAGTTAATAAAACCATAGGTGCACCAGAAAACGTTATTTTACGTTCTAGGGGTAAAATATTTCAATTTCCGCTCAGATTTAGTAAATGACCCTCTTCCCACTACAATTAAATAAATGAAATTTTCACTTAAAATCTGCATAGTTTTATTTAATATACTTAATTACAATTTTTATATGTTAGGTTTAAGTTAATAACCCCATAGGTGCACCACAAAACGTAATTTAACGTTCTAGGGGTAAAATATTTCAATTTCCGCTCAGATTTAATAATTGACCCTTTTCCCACTACAATTAAATAAAAAAAATTTTCACTTTAAAACTAAAGAGTTTTTTTAAATATATTAAATTTAAATTTTTAAATATTAGATTTAAGTTAATAACCCCATAGGTGCACCAGAAAACGTAATTTAACGTTCTAGGGGTAAAATATTTCAATTTCCGCTCAGATTTAATAATTGACCCTTTTCCCACTACAATTAAATAAAAAAAATTTTCACTTTAAAACTAAAGAGTTTTTTTAAATATATTAAATTTAAATTTTTAAATATTAGATTTAAGTTAATAACCCCATAGGTACACCAGAAAACGTAATTTAACGTTCTAGGGGTAAAATATTTCAATTTCCGCTCAGATTTAATAATTGACCCTTTTCCCACTACAATTAAATAAAAAAAATTTTCACTTTAAAACTAAAGAGTTTTTTTAAATATATTAAATTTAAATTTTTAAATATTAGATTTAAGTTAATAAAACCATAGGTGCACCAGAAAACGTAATTTAACGTTCTAGGGGTAAAATATTTCAATTTCCGCTCAGATTTAAAAATTCACCATCTTCCCACTTTAGTTAAATAAATGAAATTTTCACTTAAAATCTGCATGGTTTTATTAAATATACTTAAATACAATTTTTATATGTTAGATTTAAGTTAATAACCCCATAGGTACACCAGAAAACGTAATTTAACGTTCTAGAGGTAAAATATTTCAATTTCCGCTCAGATTTAAAAATTCACCATCTTCCCACTTTAGTTAAATAAATGAAATTTTCACTTAAAATCTGCATGGTTTATTAAATATACTTAAATACAATTTTTATATGTTAGATTTAAGTTAATAACCCCATAGGTACACCAGAAAACGTAATTTAACGTTCTAGGGGTAAAATATTTCAATTTCCGCTCAGATTTAATAATTGACCCTCTACCCACTACAATTAAATAAATTAAATTTTCACTTTAAATCTGCATAGTTTTATTTAATATACTTAATTACAATTTTTATATGATAGATTTAAGTTAATAACCCCATAGGTGCACCAGAAAACGTTATTTTACGTTCTAGGGGTAAAATATTTCAATTTCTGCTCAGATTTAGTAAATGACCCTCTACCCACTACAATTAAATAAATTAAATTTTCAGTTAAAATCTGCATAGTTTTATTTAATATACTTAATTACAATTTTTATATGTTAGATTTAAGTTAATAACTCCATAGGTGCACCAGAAAACGTAATTTAACGTTCTAGGGGTAAAATATTTCAATTTCCGCTCAGATTTAAAAATTCACCATCTTCCCACTTTAGTTAAATAAATGAAATTTTCACTTAAAATCTGCATGGTTTTATTAAATATACTTAAATACAATTTTTATATGTTAGATTTAAGTTAATAACCCCATAGGTACACCAGAAAACGTTATTTTACGTTCTAGGGGTAAAATATATCAATTTCCGCTCAGATTTAATAATTGACCCTTTTCCCACTACAATTAAATAAAAAAAATTTTCACTTTAAAACTAAAGAGTTTTTTTAAATATATTAAATTACAATTTTTAAATATTAGATTTAGGTTAATAACACCATAGGTACACCAGAAAACGTAATTTAACGTTCTAGGGGTAAAATATATCAATTTCCGCTCAGATTTAATAATTGACCCTTTTCCCACTACAATTAAATAAAAAAAAATTTTCACTTTAAAACTAAAGAGTTTTTTTAAATATATTAAATTACAATTTTTAAATATTAGATTTAAGTTAATAACCCCATAGGTGCACCAGAAAACGTAATTTAACGTTCTAGGGGTAAAATATATCAATTTCCGCTCAGATTTAATAATTGACCCTTTTCCCACTAAAATAAAATAAAATAAATTTTCACTTTAAAACTAAAGAGTTTTTTTAAATATATTAAATTACAATTTTTAAATATTAGATTTAGGTTAATAACACCATAGGTGCACCAGAAAACGTTATTTTACGTTCTAGGGGTTAAATATTTCAATTTCCGCTCAAATTTAAAAATTCACCATCTTCCCACTTTAGTTAAATAAATGAAATTTTCAATTAAAATCTGCATGGTTTTATTAAATTTACTTAAATACAATTTTTATATGTTAGATTTAAGTTAATAACCCCATAGGTGCACCAGAAAACGTAATTTAACGTTCTAGGGGTAAAATATTTCAATTTCCGCTCAGATTTAAAAATTCACCATCTTCCCACTTTAGTTAAATAAATGAAATTTTCACTTAAAATCTGCATGGTTTTATTAAATATACTTAAATACAATTTTTATATGTTAGATTTAAGTTAATAACCCCATAGGTACACCAGAAAACGTAATTTAACGTTCTAGAGGTAAAATATTTCAATTTCCGCTCAGATTTAAAAATTCACCATCTTCCCACTTTAGTTAAATAAATGAAATTTTCAATTAAAATCTGCATGGTTTTATTAAATTTACTTAAATACAATTTTTATATGTTAGATTTAAGTTAATAACCCCATAGGTGCACCAGAAAACGTAATTTAACGTTCTAGGGGTAAAATATTTCAATTTCCGCTCAGATTTAATAATTGACCCTTTTCCCACTACAATTAAATAAAAAAAATTTTCACTTTAAAACTAAAGAGTTTTTTTAAATATATTAAATTTAAATTTTTAAATATTAGATTAAAGTTAATAACCCCATAGGTGCACCAGAAAACGTAATTTAACGTTCTAGGGGTAAAATATTTCAATTTCCGCTCAGATTTAAAAATTCACCATCTTCCCACTTTAGTTAAATAAATGAAATTTTCACTTAAAATCTGCATGGTTTTATTAAATATACTTAAATACAATTTTTATATGTTAGATTTAAGTTAATAAAACCATAGGTGCACCAGAAAACGTTATTTTACGTTCTAGGGGTAAAATATTTCAATTTCCGCTCAGATTTAGTAAATGACCCTCTTCCCACTACAATTAAATAAATGAAATTTTCACTTAAAATCTGCATAGTTTTATTTAATATACTTAATTACAATTTTTTATATGTTAGGTTTAAGTTAATAACCCCATAGGTGCACCACAAAACGTAATTTAACGTTCTAGGGGTAAAATATTTCAATTTCCGCTCAGATTTAATAATTGACCCTTTTCCCACTACAATTAAATAAAAAAAATTTTCACTTTAAAACTAAAGAGTTTTTTTAAATATATTAAATTTAAATTTTTAAATATTAGATTTAAGTTAATAACCCCATAGGTGCACCAGAAAACGTAATTTAACGTTCTAGGGGTAAAATATTTCAATTTCCGCTCAGATTTAATAATTGACCCTTTTCCCACTACAATTAAATAAAAAAAATTTTCACTTTAAAACTAAAGAGTTTTTTTAAATATATTAAATTTAAATTTTTAAATATTAGATTTAAGTTAATAACCCCATAGGTACACCAGAAAACGTAATTTAACGTTCTAGGGGTAAAATATTTCAATTTCCGCTCAGATTTAATAATTGACCCTTTTCCCACTACAATTAAATAAAAAAAATTTTCACTTTAAAACTAAAGAGTTTTTTTAAATATATTAAATTTAAATTTTTAAATATTAGATTTAAGTTAATAAAACCATAGGTGCACCAGAAAACGTAATTTAACGTTCTAGGGGTAAAATATTTCAATTTCCGCTCAGATTTAAAAATTCACCATCTTCCCACTTTAGTTAAATAAATGAAATTTTCACTTAAAATCTGCATGGTTTTATTAAATATACTTAAATACAATTTTTATATGTTAGATTTAAGTTAATAACCCCATAGGTACACCAGAAAACGTAATTTAACGTTCTAGAGGTAAAATATTTCAATTTCCGCTCAGATTTAAAAATTCACCATCTTCCCACTTTAGTTAAATAAATGAAATTTTCACTTAAAATCTGCATGGTTTATTAAATATACTTAAATACAATTTTTATATGTTAGATTTAAGTTAATAACCCCATAGGTACACCAGAAAACGTAATTTAACGTTCTAGGGGTAAAATATTTCAATTTCCGCTCAGATTTAATAATTGACCCTCTACCCACTACAATTAAATAAATTAAATTTTCACTTTAAATCTGCATAGTTTTATTTAATATACTTAATTACAATTTTTATATGATAGATTTAAGTTAATAACCCCATAGGTGCACCAGAAAACGTTATTTTACGTTCTAGGGGTAAAATATTTCAATTTCTGCTCAGATTTAGTAAATGACCCTCTACCCACTACAATTAAATAAATTAAATTTTCAGTTAAAATCTGCATAGTTTTATTTAATATACTTAATTACAATTTTTATATGTTAGATTTAAGTTAATAACTCCATAGGTGCACCAGAAAACGTAATTTAACGTTCTAGGGGTAAAATATTTCAATTTCCGCTCAGATTTAAAAATTCACCATCTTCCCACTTTAGTTAAATAAATGAAATTTTCACTTAAAATCTGCATGGTTTTATTAAATATACTTAAATACAATTTTTATATGTTAGATTTAAGTTAATAACCCCATAGGTACACCAGAAAACGTAATTTAACGTTCTAGAGGTAAAATATTTCAATTTCCGCTCAGATTTAAAAATTCACCATCTTCCCACTTTAGTTAAATAAATGAAATTTTCAATTAAAATCTGCATGGTTTTATTAAATTTACTTAAATACAATTTTTATATGTTAGATTTAAGTTAATAACCCCATAGGTGCACCAGAAAACGTAATTTAACGTTCTAGGGGTAAAATATTTCAATTTCCGCTCAGATTTAATAATTGACCCTTTTCCCACTACAATTAAATAAAAAAAATTTTCACTTTAAAACTAAAGAGTTTTTTTAAATATATTAAATTTAAATTTTTAAATATTAGATTAAAGTTAATAACCCCATAGGTGCACCAGAAAACGTAATTTAACGTTCTAGGGGTAAAATATTTCAATTTCCGCTCAGATTTAAAAATTCACCATCTTCCCACTTTAGTTAAATAAATGAAATTTTCACTTAAAATCTGCATGGTTTTATTAAATATATTAAATTTAAATTTTTAAATATTAGATTTAAGTTAATAACCCCATAGGTACACCAGAAAACGTAATTTAACGTTCTAGGGGTAAAATATTTCAATTTCCGCTCAGATTTAATAATTGACCCTCTACCCACTACAATTAAATAAAAAAAATTTTCACTTTAAAACTAAAGAGTTTTTTTAAATATATTAAATTTAAATTTTTAAATATTAGATTTAAGTTAATAACCCCATAGGTACACCAGAAAACGTAATTTAACGTTCTAGGGGTAAAATATTTCAATTTCCGCTCAGATTTAATAATTGACCCTCTACCCACTACAATTAAATAAATTAAATTTTCACTTAAAATCTGCATAGTTTTATTTAATATACTTAATTACAATTTTTATATGATAGATTTAAGTTAATAACCCCATAGGTGCACCAGAAAACGTTATTTTACGTTCTAGGGGTAAAATATTTCAATTTCCGCTCAGATTTAGTAAATGACCCTCTACCCACTACAATTAAATAAATTAAATTTTCAGTTAAAATCTGCATAGTTTTATTTAATATACTTATTTACAATTTTTATATGTTAGATTTAAGTTAATAACCCCATAGGTGCACCAGAAAACGTAATTTAACGTTCTAGGGGTAAAATATTTCAATTTCCGCTCAGATTTAAAAATTCACCATCTTCCCACTTTAGTTAAATAAATGAAATTTTCACTTAAAATCTGCATGGTTTTATTAAATATACTTAAATACAATTTTTATATGTTAGATTTAAGTTAATAAAACCATAGGTGCACCAGAAAACGTTATTTTACGTTCTAGGGGTAAAATATTTCAATTTCCGCTCAGATTTAGTAAATGACCCTCTTCCCACTACAATTAAATAAATGAAATTTTCACTTAAAATCTGCATAGTTTTATTTAATATACTTAATTACAATTTTTATATGTTAGGTTTAATTTAATAACCCCATAGGTGCACCAGAAAACGTAATTTAACGTTCTAGGGGTAAAATATTTCAATTTCCGCTCAGATTTAATAATTGACCCTTTTCCCACTACAATTAAATAAAAAAAATTTTCACTTTAAAACTAAAGAGTTTTTTTAAATATATTAAATTTAAATTTTTAAATATTAGATTTAAGTTAATAACCCCATAGGTGCACCAGAAAACGTAATTTAACGTTCTAGGGGAAAAATATTTCAATTTCCGCTCAGATTTAAAAATTCACCATCTTCCCACTTTAGTTAAATAAATGAAATTTTCACTTAAAATCTGCATGGTTTTATTAAATATAGTTAAATACAATTTTTTATATGTTAGATTTAAGTTAATAACCCCATAGGTACACCAGAAAACGTAATTTAACGTTCTAGGGGTAAAATATATCAATTTCCGCTCAGATTTAATAATTGACCCTTTTCCCACTACAATTAAATAAAAAAAATTTTCACTTTAAAACTAAAGAGTTTTTTTAAATATATTAAATTACAATTTTTAAATATTAGATTTAAGTTAATAAAACCATAGGTGCACCAGAAAACGTAATTTAACGTTCTAGGGGTAAAATATATCAATTTCCGCTCAGATTTAATAATTGACCCTTTTCCCACTACAATTAAATAAAAAAAAATTTTCACTTTAAAACTAAAGAGTTTTTTTAAATATATTAAATTACAATTTTTAAATATTAGATTTAAGTTAATAACCCCATAGGTGCACCAGAAAACGTAATTTAACGTTCTAGGGGTAAAATATTTCAATTTCCGCTCAGATTTAATAATTGACCCTTTTCCCACTACAATTAAATAAAAAAAATTTTCACTTTAAAACTAAAGAGTTTTTTTAAATATATTAAATTTAAATTTTTAAATATTAGATTTAAGTTAATAACCCCATAGGTGCACCAGAAAACGTAATTTAACGTTCTAGGGGTAAAATATTTCAATTTCCGCTCAGATTTAATAATTTGACCCTTTTCCCACTACAATTAAATAAAAAAAATTTTCACTTTAAAACTAAAGAGTTTTTTTAAATATATTAAATTTAAATTTTTAAATATTAGATTTAAGTTAATAACCCCATAGGTACACCAGAAAACGTAATTTAACGTTCTAGGGGTAAAATATTTCAATTTCCGCTCAGATTTAATAATTGACCCTCTACCCACTACAATTAAATAAATTAAATTTTCACTTAAAATCTGCATAGTTTTATTTAATATACTTAATTACAATTTTTATATGATAGATTTAAGTTAATAACCCCATAGGTGCACCAGAAAACGTTATTTTACGTTCTAGGGGTAAAATATTTCAATTTCCGCTCAGATTTAGTAAATGACCCTCTACCCACTACAATTAAATAAATTAAATTTTCAGTTAAAATCTGCATAGTTTTATTTAATATACTTATTTACAATTTTTATATGTTAGATTTAAGTTAATAACTCCATAGGTGCACCAGAAAACGTAATTTAACCTTCTAGAGGTAAAATATTTCAATTTCCGCTCAGATTTAAAAATTCACCATCTTCCCACTTTAGTTAAATAAATGAAATTTTCACTTAAAATCTGCATGGTTTTATTAAATATACTTAAATACAATTTTTATATGTTAGATTTAAGTTAATAACCCCATAGGTACACCAGAAAACGTAATTTAACGTTCTAGGGGTAAAATATATCAATTTCCGCTCAGATTTAATAATTGACCCTTTTCCCACTACAATTAAATAAAAAAAAATTTTCACTTTAAAACTAAAGAGTTTTTTTAAATATATTAAATTACAATTTTTAAATATTAGATTTAAGTTAATAACCCCATAGGTGCACCAGAAAACGTAATTTAACGTTCTAGGGGTAAAATATTTCAATTTCCGCTCAGATTTAATAATTGACCCTTTTCCCACTACAATTAAATAAAAAAAATTTTCACTTTAAAACTAAAGAGTTTTTTTAAATATATTAAATTTAAATTTTTAAATATTAGATTTAAGTTAATAACCCCATAGGTACACCAGAAAACGTAATTTAACGTTCTAGGGGTAAAATATTTCAATTTCCGCTCAGATTTAATAATTGACCCTCTACCCACTACAATTAAATAAATTAAATTTTCACTTAAAATCTGCATAGTTTTATTTAATATACTTAATTACAATTTTTATATGATAGATTTAAGTTAATAACCCCATAGGTGCACCAGAAAACGTTATTTTACGTTCTAGGGGTAAAATATTTCAATTTCCGCTCAGATTTAGTAAATGACCCTCTACCCACTACAATTAAATAAATTAAATTTTCAGTTAAAATCTGCATAGTTTTATTTAATATACTTATTTACAATTTTTATATGTTAGATTTAAGTTAATAACTCCATAGGTGCACCAGAAAACGTAATTTAACGTTCTAGGGGTAAAATATTTCAATTTCCGCTCAGATTTAAAAATTCACCATCTTTCCACTTTAGTTAAATAAATGAAATTTTCACTTTAAATCTGCATGGTTTTATTAAATATAGTTAAATACAATTTTTATATGTTAGATTTAAGTTAATAACCCCATAGGTACACCAGAAAACGTAATTTAACGTTCTAGGGGTAAAATATATCAATTTCCGCTCAGATTTAATAATTGACCCTTTTCCCACTACAATTAAATAAAAAAATTTTCACTTTAAAACTAAAGAGTTTTTTTAAATATATTAAATTTAAATTTTTAAATATTAGATTTAAGTTAATAACCCCATAGGTACACCAGAAAACGTAATTTAACGTTCTAGGGGTAAAATATTTCAATTTCCGCTCAGATTTAATAATTGACCCTCTACCCACTACAATTAAATAAATTAAATTTTCACTTAAAATCTGCATAGTTTTATTTAATATACTTAATTACAATTTTTATATGATAGATTTAAGTTAATAACCCCATAGGTGCACCAGAAAACGTTATTTTACGTTCTAGGGGTAAAATATTTCAATTTCCGCTCAGATTTAGTAAATGACCCTCTACCCACTACAATTAAATAAATTAAATTTCAGTTAAAATCTGCATAGTTTTATTTAATATACTTATTTACAATTTTTATATGTTAGATTTAAGTTAATAACTCCATAGGTGCACCAGAAAACGTAATTTAACGTTCTAGGGGTAAAATATTTCAATTTCCGCTCAGATTAAAAATTCACCATCTTCCCACTTTAGTTAAATAAATGAAATTTTCACTTAAAATCTGCATGGTTTTATTAAATATACTTAAATACAATTTTTATATGTTAGATTTAAGTTAATAACCCCATAGGTACACCAGAAAACGTAATTTAACGTTCTAGAGGTAAAATATTTCAATTTCCGCTCAGATTTAAAAATTCACCATCTTCCCACTTTAGTTAAATAAATGAAATTTTCACTTAAAATCTGCATGGTTTTATTAAATATAGTTAAATACAATTTTTATATGTTAGATTTAAGTTAATAACCCCATAGGTACACCAGAAAACGTAATTTAACGTTCTAGGGGTAAAATATATCAATTTCCGCTCAGATTTAATAATTGACCCTTTTCCCACTACAATTAAATAAAAAAAAATTTTCACTTTAAAACTAAAGAGTTTTTTTTAAATATATTAAATTACAATTTTTAAATATTAGATTTAAGTTAATAACCCCATAGGTGCACCAGAAAACGTAATTTAACGTTCTAGGGGTAAAATATTTCAATTTCCGCTCAGATTTAATAATTGACCCTTTTCCCACTACAATTAAATAAAAAAAATTTTCACTTTAAAACTAAAGAGTTTTTTTTAAATATATTAAATTTAAATTTTTAAATATTAGATTTAAGTTAATAACCCCATAGGTACACCAGAAAACGTAATTTAACGTTCTAGGGGTAAAATATTTCAATTTCCGCTCAGATTTAATAATTGACCCTCTACCCACTACAATTAAATAAATTAAATTTTCACTTAAAATCTGCATAGTTTTATTTAATATACTTAATTACAATTTTTATATGATAGATTTAAGTTAATAACCCCAATAGGTGCACCAGAAAACGTTATTTACGTTCTAGGGGTAAAATATTTCAATTTCCGCTCAGATTTAGTAAATGACCCTCTACCCACTACAATTAAATAAATTAAATTTTCAGTTAAAATCTGCATAGTTTTATTTAATATACTTATTTACAATTTTTATATGTTAGATTTAAGTTAATAACTCCATAGGTGCACCAGAAAACGTAATTTAACCTTCTAGAGGTAAAATATTTCAATTTCCGCTCAGATTTAAAAATTCACCATCTTCCCACTTTAGTTAAATAAATGAAATTTTCACTTAAAATCTGCATGGTTTTATTAAATATACTTAAATACAATTTTTATATGTTAGATTTAAGTTAATAACCCCATAGGTACACCAGAAAACGTAATTTAACGTTCTAGGGGTAAAATATATCAATTTCCGCTCAGATTTAATAATTGACCCTTTTCCCACTACAATTAAATAAAAAAAAATTTTCACTTTAAAACTAAAGAGTTTTTTTAAATATATTAAATTACAATTTTTAAATATTAGATTTAAGTTAATAACCCCATAGGTGCACCAGAAAACGTAATTTAACGTTCTAGGGGTAAAAATATTTCAATTTCCGCTCAGATTTAATAATTGACCCTTTTCCCACTACAATTAAATAAAAAAAATTTTCACTTTAAAACTAAAGAGTTTTTTTAAATATATTAAATTTAAATTTTTAAATATTAGATTTAAGTTAATAACCCCATAGGTACACCAGAAAACGTAATTTAACGTTCTAGGGGTAAAATATTTCAATTTCCGCTCAGATTTAATAATTGACCCTCTACCCACTACAATTAAATAAATTAAATTTTCACTTAAAATCTGCATAGTTTTATTTAATATACTTAATTACAATTTTTATATGATAGATTTAAGTTAATAACCCCATAGGTGCACCAGAAAACGTTATTTTACGTTCTAGGGGTAAAATATTTCAATTTCCGCTCAGATTTAGTAAATGACCCTCTACCCACTACAATTAAATAAATTAAATTTTCAGTTAAAATCTGCATAGTTTAATTTAATATACTTATTTACAATTTTTATATGTTAGATTTAAGTTAATAACTCCATAGGTGCACCAGAAAACGTAATTTAACGTTCTAGGGGTAAAATATTTCAATTTCCGCTCAGATTTAAAAATTCACCATCTTCCCACTTTAGTTAAATAAATGAAATTTTCACTTAAAATCTGCATGGTTTTATTAAATATAGTTAAATACAATTTTTATATGTTAGATTTAAGTTAATAACCCCATAGGTACACCAGAAAACGTAATTTAACGTTCTAGGGGTAAAATATATCAATTTCCGCTCAGATTTAATAATTGACCCTTTTCCCACTACAATTAAATAAAAAAAATTTTCACTTTAAAACTAAAGAGTTTTTTTAAATATATAAATTACAATTTTTAAATATTAGATTTAAGTTAATAAAACCATAGGTGCACCAGAAAACGTAATTTAACGTTCTAGGGGTAAAATATATCAATTTCCGCTCAGATTTAATAATTGACCCTTTTCCCACTACAATTAAATAAAAAAAAATTTTCACTTTAAAACTAAAGAGTTTTTTTAAATATATTAAATTACAATTTTTAAATATTAGATTTAAGTTAATAACCCCATAGGTGCACCAGAAAACGTAATTTAACGTTCTAGGGGTAAAATATTTCAATTTCCGCTCAGATTTAATAATTGACCCTCTACCCACTACAATTAAATAAATTAAATTTTCACTTAAAATCTGCATAGTTTTATTTAATATACTTAATTACAATTTTTATATGTTAGATTTAAGTTAATAACCCCATAGGTACACCAGAAAACGTAATTTAACGTTCTAGGGGTAAAATATATCAATTTCCGCTCAGATTTAATAATTGACCCTTTTCCCACTACAATTAAATAAAAAAAAATTTTCACTTTAAAACTAAAGAGTTTTTTTAAATATATTAAATTACAATTTTTAAATATTAGATTTAAGTTAATAACCCCATAGGTGCACCAGAAAACGTAATTTAACGTTCTAGGGGTAAAATATTCAATTTCCGCTCAGATTTAATAATTGACCCTTTTCCCACTACAATTAAATAAAAAAAATTTTCACTTTCAAAACTAAAGAGTTTTTTTAAATATATTAAATTTAAATTTTTAAATATTAGATTTAAGTTAATAACCCCATAGGTACACCAGAAAACGTAATTTAACGTTCTAGGGGTAAAATATTTCAATTTCCGCTCAGATTTAATAATTGACCCTCTACCCACTACAATTAAATAAATTAAATTTTCACTTAAAATCTGCATAGTTTTATTTAATATACTTAATTACAATTTTTATATGATAGATTTAAGTTAATAACCCCATAGGTGCACCAGAAAACGTTATTTTACGTTCTAGGGGTAAAATATTTCAATTTCCGCTCAGATTTAGTAAATGACCCTCTACCCACTACAATTAAATAAATTAAATTTTCAGTTAAAATCTGCATAGTTTTATTTAATATACTTATTTACAATTTTTATATGTTAGATTTAAGTTAATAACTCCATAGGTGCACCAGAAAACGTAATTTAACGTTCTAGGGGTAAAATATTTCAATTTCCGCTCAGATTTAAAAATTCACCATCTTCCCACTTTAGTTAAATAAATGAAATTTTCACTTAAAATCTGCATGGTTTTATTAAATATAGTTAAATACAATTTTTATATGTTAGATTTAAGTTAATAACCCCATAGGTACACCAGAAAACGTAATTTAACGTTCTAGGGGTAAAATATATCAATTTCCGCTCAGATTTAATAATTGACCCTTTTCCCACTACAATTAAATAAAAAAAATTTTCACTTTAAAACTAAAGAGTTTTTTTAAATATATTAAATTTAAATTTTTAAATATTAGATTTAAGTTAATAACCCCATAGGTACACCAGAAAACGTAATTTAACGTTCTAGGGGTAAAATATTTCAATTTCCGCTCAGATTTAATAATTGACCCTCTACCCACTACAATTAAATAAATTAAATTTTCACTTAAAATCTGCATAGTTTTATTTAATATACTTAATTACAATTTTTATATGATAGATTTAAGTTAATAACCCCATAGGTGCACCAGAAAACGTTATTTTACGTTCTAGGGGTAAAATATTTCAATTTCCGCTCAGATTTAGTAAATGACCCTCTACCCACTACAATTAAATAAATTAAATTTTCAGTTAAAATCTGCATAGTTTTATTTAATATACTTATTTACAATTTTTATATGTTAGATTTAAGTTAATAACTCCATAGGTGCACCAGAAAACGTAATTTAACGTTCTAGGGGTAAAATATTTCAATTTCCGCTCAGATTTAAAAATTCACCATCTTCCCACTTTAGTTAAATAAATGAAATTTTCACTTAAAATCTGCATGGTTTTATTAAATATACTTAAATACAATTTTTATATGTTAGATTTAAGTTAATAACCCCATAGGTACACCAGAAAACGTAATTTAACGTTCTAGAGGTAAAATATTTCAATTTCCGCTCAGATTTAAAAATTCACCATCTTCCCACTTTAGTTAAATAAATGAAATTTTCACTTAAAATCTGCATGGTTTTATTAAATATAGTTAAATACAATTTTTATATGTTAGATTTAAGTTAATAACCCCATAGGTACACCAGAAAACGTAATTTAACGTTCTAGGGGTAAAATATATCAATTTCCGCTCAGATTTAATAATTGACCCTTTTCCCACTACAATTAAATAAAAAAAAATTTTCACTTTAAAACTAAAGAGTTTTTTTAAATATATTAAATTACAATTTTTAAATATTAGATTTAAGTTAATAACCCCATAGGTGCACCAGAAAACGTAAATTTAACGTTCTAGGGGTAAAATATTTCAATTTCCGCTCAGATTTAATAATTGACCCTTTTCCCACTACAATTAAATAAAAAAAATTTTCACTTTAAAACTAAAGAGTTTTTTTAAATATATTAAATTTAAATTTTTAAATATTAGATTTAAGTTAATAACCCAATAGGTACACCAGAAAACGTAATTTAACGTTCTAGGGGTAAAATATTTCAATTTCCGCTCAGATTTAATAATTGACCCTCTACCCACTACAATTAAATAAATTAAATTTTCACTTAAAATCTGCATAGTTTTATTTAATATACTTAATTACAATTTTTATATGATAGATTTAAGTTAATAACCCCATAGGTGCACCAGAAAACGTTATTTTACGTTCTAGGGGTAAAATATTTCAATTTCCGCTCAGATTTAGTAAATGACCCTCTACCCACTACAATTAAATAAATTAAATTTTCAGTTAAAATCTGCATAGTTTTATTTAATATACTTATTTACAATTTTTATATGTTAGATTTAAGTTAATAACTCCATAGGTGCACCAGAAAACGTAATTTAACCTTCTAGAGGTAAAATATTTCAATTTCCGCTCAGATTTAAAAATTCACCATCTTCCCACTTTAGTTAAATAAATGAAATTTTCACTTAAAATCTGCATGGTTTTATTAAATATACTTAAATACAATTTTTATATGTTAGATTTAAGTTAATAACCCCATAGGTACACCAGAAAACGTAATTTAACGTTCTAGGGGTAAAATATATCAATTTCCGCTCAGATTTAATAATTGACCCTTTTCCCACTACAATTAAATAAAAAAAAATTTTCACTTTAAAACTAAAGAGTTTTTTTTAAATATATTAAATTACAATTTTTAAATATTAGATTTAAGTTAATAACCCCATAGGTGCACCAGAAAACGTAATTTAACGTTCTAGGGGTAAAATATTTCAATTTCCGCTCAGATTTAATAATTGACCCTTTTCCCACTACAATTAAATAAAAAAAATTTTCACTTTAAAACTAAAGAGTTTTTTTAAATATATTAAATTTAAATTTTTAAATATTAGATTTAAGTTAATAACCCCATAGGTACACCAGAAAACGTAATTTAACGTTCTAGGGGTAAAATATTTCAATTTCCGCTCAGATTTAATAATTGACCCTCTACCCACTACAATTAAATAAATTAAATTTTCACTTAAAATCTGCATAGTTTTATTTAATATACTTAATTACAATTTTTATATGATAGATTTAAGTTAATAACCCCATAGGTGCACCAGAAAACGTTATTTTACGTTCTAGGGGTAAAATATTTCAATTTCCGCTCAGATTTAGTAAATGACCCTCTACCCACTACAATTAAATAAATTAAAATTTTCAGTTAAAATCTGCATAGTTTAATTTAATATACTTATTTACAATTTTTATATGTTAGATTTAAGTTAATAACTCCATAGGTGCACCAGAAAACGTAATTTAACGTTCTAGGGGTAAAATATTTCAATTTCCGCTCAGATTTAAAAATTCACCATCTTCCCACTTTAGTTAAATAAATGAAATTTTCACTTAAAATCTGCATGGTTTTATTAAATATAGTTAAATACAATTTTTATATGTTAGATTA
>NW_026869996.1:5699655-5763248 GCF_020882245.1 Rhopalosiphum padi | reverse complement strand
TAATTGACCCTTTTCTCAATACAATTAAATAAAAAAAATTTTCACTTTAAAACTAAAGAGTTTTTTTAAATATTTTAAATTACAATTTTTAAATATTAGATTTAAGTTAATAACCCAATAGGTGCACCAGAAAACGTAATTTAACGTTCTAGGGGTAAAATATTTCAATTTCCGCTCAGATTTAAAAATTCACCATCTTCCCACTTTAGTTAAATAAATGAAATTTTCACTTTAAAACTAATGAGTTTTTTTTAAATATATTAAATTACAATTTTCAAATATTAGATTTAAGTTAATAACCCAATAGGTGCACCAGAAAACGTAATTTAACGTTCTAGGGGTAAAATATTTCAATTTCCGCTCAGATTTAAAAATTCACCATCTTCCCACTTTAGTTAAATAAATGAAATTTTCACTTAAAATCTGCATGGTTTTATTAAATATACTTAAATACAATTTTTATATGTTAGATTTAAGTTAATAACCCCATAGGTGCACCAGAAAACGTAATTTAACGTTCTAGGGGTAAAATATTTCAATTTCCGCTCAGATTTAAAAATTCACCATCTTCCCACTTTAGTTAAATAAATGAAATTTTCACTTAAAAATCTGCATGGTTTTATTTAATATACTTAATTACAATTTTTATATGTTAGATTTAAGTTAATAACCCCATAGGTACACCAGAAAACGTAATTTTACGTTCTAGGGGTAAAATATTTCAATTTCCGCTCAGATTTAGTAAATGACCCTCTTCTCACTACAATTAAATAAATGAAATTTTCACTTAAAATCTGCATAGTTTTATTTAATATACTTAATTACAATTTTTATATGTTAGGTTTAAGTTAATAACCCATAGGTACACCAGAAAACGTAATTTAACGTTCTAGGGGTAAAATATTTCAATTTCCGCTCAGATTTAATAATTGACCCTTTTCCCACAACAATTAAATAAAAAAAATTTTCACTTTAAAACTAAAGAGTTTTTTTAAATATATTAAATTACAATTTTTAAATATTAGATTTAAGTTAATAAACCCATAGGTGCACCAGAAAAACGTTATTTTATGTTCTAGGGGTAAAATATTTCAATTTCCGCTCAGATTTAAAAATTCACCATCTTCCCACTTTAGTTAAATAAATGAAATTTTCACTTAAAATCTGCATGGTTTTATTAAATATACTTAAATACAATTTTATATGTTAGATTTAAGTTAATAACCCCATATGTACACCAGAAAACGTAATTTAACTTTCTAGGGGTAAAATATTTCAATTTCCGCTCAGATTTAAAAAATTGACCATCTTCCCACAATAGTTAAATAAATGAAATTTTCACTTAAAATCTGCATGGTTTTATTAAATATACTTAAATACAATTTTTATATGTTAGATTTAAGTTAATAACCCCATAGGTGCACCAGAAAAACGTAATTTAACGTTCTAGGGGTAAAATATTTCAATTTCCGCTCAGATTTAAAAATTCACCATCTTCCCACTACAATTAAATAAAAAAAAATTTTCACTTTAAAACTAAAGAGTTTTTTTAATTATATTAAATTACAATTTTTTATATATTAGATTTAAGTTAATAATCCCATAGGTGCACCAGAAAACGTAATTTAACGTTCTAGGGGTAAAATATTTCAATTTCCGCTCAGATTTAAAAATTCACCATCTTCCCCACTTTAGTTAAATAAATGAAATTTTCACTTAAAATCTGCATGGTTTTATTAAATATACTTAAATACAATTTTATATGTTAGATTTAAGTTAATAACCCCATATGTACACCAGAAAACGTAATTTAACTTTCTAGGGGTAAAATATTTCAATTTCCGCTCAGATTTAAAAATTGACCATCTTCCCACAATAGTTAAATAAATGAAATTTTCACTTAAAATCTGCATGGTTTTATTAAATATACTTAAATACAATTTTTATATGTTAGATTTAAGTTAATAACCCCATAGGTGCACCAGAAAAACGTAATTTAACGTTCTAGGGGTAAAATATTTCAATTTCCGCTCAGATTTAAAAATTCACCATCTTCCCACTTTAGTTAAATAAATGAAATTTTCACTTAAAATCTGCATGGTTTTATTAAATATACTTAAATACAATTTTATATGTTAGATTTAAGTTAATAACCCCATATGTACACCAGAAAACGTAATTTAACTTTCTAGGGGTAAAATATTTCAATTTCCGCTCAGATTTAAAAATTGACCATCTTCCCACAATCGTTAAATAAAATGAAATTTTCACTTAAAAATCTGCATGGTTTTATTAAATATACTTAAATACAATTTTTTATATGTTAGATTTAAGTTAATAACCCCATAGGTACACCAGAAAACGTAATTTTACGTTCTAGGGGTAAAATATTTCAATTTCCGCTCAGATTTAATAATTGACCCTTTTCCCACTACAATTAAATAAAAAAAATTTTCACTTTAAAACTAAAGAATTTTTTTTAAATATATTAAATTACAATTTTTAAATATTAGATTTAAGTTAATAACCCCATAGGTGCACCAGAAAACGTAATTTAACGTTCTAGGGGTAAAATATTTCAATTTCCGCTCAGATTTAAAAAATTCACCATCTTCCCACTACAATTAAATAAAAAAAATTTTCACTTTAAAACTAAAGAGTATTTTTAATTATATTAAATTACAATTTTTATATATTAGATTTAAGTTAATAACCCCATAGGTGCACCAGAAAACGTAATTTAACGTTCTAGGGGTAAAATATTTCAATTTCCGCTCAGATTTAAAAAATTGACCATCTTCCCACAATCGTTAAATAAATGAAATTTTCACTTAAAATCTGCATGGTTTTATTAAATATACTTAAATACAATTTTTATATGTTAGATTTAAGTTAATAACCCCATAGGTACACCAGAAAACGTAATTTTACGTTCTAGGGGTAAAATATTTTCAATTTCCGCTCAGATTTAAAAATTGACCATCTTCCCACAATAGTTAAATAAATGAAATTTTCACTTAAAATCTGCATGGTTTTATTAAATATACTTAAATACAATTTTTATATGTTAGATTTAAGTTAATAACCCCATAGGTGCACCAGAAAAACGTAATTTAACGTTCTAGGGGTAAAATATTTCAATTTCCGCTCAGATTTAAAAATTGACCATCTTCCCACAAATCGTTAAATAAATGAAATTTTCACTTAAAATCTGCATGGTTTTATTAAATATACTTAAATACAATTTTTATATGTTAGATTTAAGTTAATAACCCCATAGGTACACCAGAAAACGTAATTTTACGTTCTAGGGGTAAAATATTTCAATTTCCGCTCAGATTTAATAATTGACCCCTTTTCCCACTACAATTAAATAAAAAAAATTTTCACTTTAAAACTAAAGAATTTTTTTAAATATATTAAATTACAATTTTTAAATATTAGATTTAAGTTAAATAACCCCATAGGTGCACCAGAAAACGTAATTTAACGTTCTAGGGGTAAAAATATTTCAATTTCCGCTCAGATTTAAAAATTCACCATCTTCCCACTACAATTAAATAAAAAAAATTTTCACTTTAAAACTAAAGAGTTTTTTTTAAATATATTAAATTACAATTTTTAAATATTAGATTTAAGTTAATAACCCCATAGGTACACCAGAAAACGTAATTTAACGTTCTAGGGGGTAAAATATATCAATTTCCGCTCAGATTTAATAATTGACCCTTTTCCCAATACAATTAAATAAAAAAAATTTTCACTTTAAAACTAAAGAGTTTTTTTAAATATATTAAATTACAATTTTTAAATATTAGATTTAAGTTAATAAACCCCATAGGTGCACCAGAAAACGTAATTTAACGTTCTAGGGGTAAAATATTTCAATTTCCGCTCAGATTTAAAAATTCACCATCTTCCCACTTTAGTTAAATAAATGAAATTTTCACTTAAAATCTGCATGGTTTTATTAAATATACTTAAATACAATTTTTATATGTTAGATTTAAGTTAATAACCCCATAGGTACACCAGTTAACGTAATTTAACGTTCTAGGGGTAAAATATATCAATTTCCGCTCAGATTTAATAATTGACCCTTTTCCCAATACAATTAAATAAAAAAAATTTTCACTTTAAAACTAAAGAGTTTTTTTAAATATATTAAATTACAATTTTTAAACATTATATTTAAGTTAATAACCCCATAGGTGCACCAGAAAACGTAATTTAACGTTCTAGGGGTAAAATATTTCAATTTCCGCTCAGATTTAAAAATTCACCATCTTCCCACTTTAGTTAAATAAATGAAATTTTCACTTTAAAACTAAAGAGTTTTTTTAAATATATAAAATTACAATTTTTAAATATTAGATTTAAGTTAATAACCCCATAGGTGCACCAGAAAACGTAATTTAACGTTCTAGGGGTAAAATATTTCAATTTCCGCTCAGATTTAAAAATTCACCATCTTCCCACTTTAGTTAAATAAATGAAATTTTCACTTTAAAACTAAAGAGTTTTTTTAAATATATTAAATTACAATTTTTAAATATTAGATTTAAGTTGATAACCCCATAGGTGCACCAGAAAACGTAATTTAACGTTCTAGGGGTAAAATATTTCAATTTCCGCTCAGATTTAAAAATTGACCATCTTCCCACTTTAGTTAAATAAATGAAATTTTCACTTTAAAACTAATGAGTTTTTTTAAATATATTAAATTACAATTTTTAAATATTAGATTTAAGTTAACAACCCAATAGGTGCACCAGAAAACGTAATTTAACGTTCTAGGGGTAAAAATATTTCAATTTCCGCTCAGATTTAAAAATTCACCATCTTCCCACTTTAGTTAAATAAATGAAATTTTCACTTAAAATCTGCATGGTTTTATTAAATATACTTAAATACAATTTTTATATGTTAGATTTAAGTTAATAACCCCATAGGTACACCAGAAAACGTAATTTAACGTTCTAGGGGTAAAATATTATCAATTTCCGCTCAGATTTAATAATTGACCCCTTTTCCCAATACAATTAAATAAAAAAAATTTTCACTTTAAAAACTAAAGAGTTTTTTTAAATATATTAAATTACAATTTTTAAATATTAGATTTAAGTTAATAACCCCATAGGTGCACCAGAAAACGTAATTTAACGTTCTAGGGGTAAAATATTTCAATTTCCGCTCAGATTTAAAAATTCACCATCTTCCCACTTTAGTTAAATAAATGAAATTTTTCACTTAAAATCTGCAAGGTTTTATTAAATATACTTAAATACAATTTTTATATGTTAGATTTAAGTTAATAACCCCATAGGTACACCAGAAAACGTAATTTAACGTTCTAGGGGTAAAATATATCAATTTCCGCTCAGATTTAATAATTGACCCTTTTCCCAATACAATTAAATAAAAAAAAATTTTCACTTTAAAACTAAAGAGTTTTTTTAAATATATTAAATTACAATTTTTAAATATTAGATTTAAGTTAATAACCCCATAGGTGCACCAGAAAACGTAATTTAACGTTCTAGGGGTAAAATATTTCAATTTCCGCTCAGATTTAAAAATTCACCATCTTCCCACTTTAGTTAAATAAATGAAATTTTCACTTTAAAACTAAAGAGTTTTTTTAAATATATTAAATTACAATTTTTTAAATATTAGATTTAAGTTGATAACCCCATAGGTGCACCAGAAAACGTAATTTAACGTTCTAGGGGTAAAATATTTCAATTTCCGCTCAGATTTAAAAATTGACCATCTTCCCACTTTAGTTAAATAAATGAAATTTTCACTTAAAATCTGCATGGTTTTATTAAATATACTTAAATACAATTTTTTATATGTTAGATTTAAGTTAATAACCCCATAGGTACACCAGTTAACGTAATTTAACGTTCTAGGGGTAAAATATATCAATTTCCGCTCAGATTTAATAATTGACCCTTTTCCCAATACAATTAAATAAAAAAAATTTTTCACTTTAAAACTAAAGAGTTTTTTTAAATATATTAAATTACAATTTTTAAACATTATATTTAAGTTAATAACCCCATAGGTGCACCAGAAAACGTAATTTAACGTTCTAGGGGTAAAAATATTTCAATTTCCGCTCAGATTTAAAAATTCACCATCTTCCCACTTTAGTTAAATAAATGAAATTTTCACTTTAAAACTAAAGAGTTTTTTTAAATATATAAAATTACAATTTTTAAATATTAGATTTAAGTTAATAACCCCATAGGTGCACCAGAAAACGTAATTTAACGTTCTAGGGGTAAAATATTTCAATTTCCGCTCAGATTTAAAAATTCACCATCTTCCCACTTTAGTTAAATAAATGAAATTTTTCACTTTAAAACTAAAGAGTTTTTTTAAATATATTAAATTACAATTTTTAAATATTAGATTTAAGTTGATAACCCCATAGGTGCACCAGAAAACGTAATTTAACGTTCTAAGGGGTAAAAATATTTCAATTTCTCCGCTCAGATTTAAAAATTCACCATCTTCCCACTTTAGTTAAATAAATGAAATTTTCACTTAAAATCTGCATGGTTTTATTAAATATACTTAAATACAATTTTTATATGTTAGATTTAAGTTAATAACCCCATAGGTACACCAGAAAACGTAATTTAACGTTCTAGGGGTAAAATATATCAATTTCCGCTCAGATTTAATAATTGACCCTTTTCCCAATACAATTAAATAAAAAAAATTTTCACTTTAAAACTAAAGAGTTTTTTTAAATATATTAAATTACAATTTTTAAATATTAGATTTAAGTTAATAACCCCATAGGTGCACCAGAAAACGTAATTTAACGTTCTAGGGGTAAAAATATTTCAATTTCCGCTCAGATTTAAAAATTCACCATCTTCCCACTTTAGTTAAATAAATGAAATTTTCACTTAAAAATTTGCATGGTTTTATTAAATATACTTAAATACAATTTTTATATGTTAGATTTAAGTTAATAACCCCATAGGTACACCAGAAAACGTAATTTAACGTTCTAGGGGGTAAAATATATCAATTTCCGCTCAGATTTAATAATTGACCCTTTTCTCAATACAATTAAATAAAAAAAATTTTCACTTTAAAACTAAAGAGTTTTTTTAAATATTTTAAATTACAATTTTTAAATATTAGATTTAAGTTAATAACCCAATAGGTGCACCAGAAAACGTAATTTAACGGTCTAGGGGTAAAATATTTCAATTTTCCGCTCAGATTTAAAAATTCACCATCTTCCCACTTTAGTTAAATAAATGAAATTTTCACTTTAAAACTAATGAGTTTTTTTAAATATATTAAATTACAATTTTTAAATATTAGATTTAAGTTAATAACCCAATAGGTGCACCAGAAAACGTAATTTAACGTTCTAGGGGTAAAATATTTCAATTTCCGCTCAGATTTAAAAATTCACCATCTTCCCACTTTAGTTAAATAAATGAAATTTTTCACTTAAAATCTGCATGGTTTTATTAAATATACTTAAATACAATTTTTATATGTTAGATTTAAGTTAATAACCCCATAGGTGCACCAGAAAACGTAATTTAACGTTCTAGGGGTAAAATATTTCAATTTCCCGCTCAGATTTAAAAATTGACCATCTTCCCACTATAGTTAAATAAATGAAATTTTCACTTAAAATCTGCATGGTTTTATTAAATATACTTAAATACAATTTTTATATGTTAGATTTAAGTTAATAACTCCATAGGTGCACCAGAAAACGTAATTTAACGTTCTAGGGGTAAAATATTTTCAATTTCCGCTCAGATTTAATAATTGACCCTTTTCCCACTACAATTAAATAAATTAAATTTTCACTTAAAATCTGCATAGTTTTATTTAATATACTTAATTACAATTTTTATATGTTAGATTTAAGTTAATAACCCCATAGGTACACCAGTAAACGTAATTTAACGTTCTAGGGGTAAAATATATCAATTTCCGCTCAGATTTAATAATTGACCCTTTTCCCAATACAATTAAATAAAAAAAATTTTCACTTTAAAACAAAAGAGTTTTTTTTAAATATATTAAATTACAATTTTTATATGTTAGATTTAAGTTAATAACCCCATAGGTGCACCAGAAAACGTAATTTAACGTTCTAGGGGTAAAATATTTCAATTTCCGCTCAGATTTAAAAATTGACCATCTTCCCACTTTAGTTAAATAAATGAAATTTTCACTTTAAAACTAATGAGTTTTTTTAAATATATTAAATTACAATTTTTAAATATTAGATTTAAGTTAATAACCCAATAGGTGCACCAGAAAACGTAATTTAACGTTCTAGGGGTAAAATATTTCAATTTCCGCTCAGATTTTAAAAATTCACCATCTTCCCACTTTAGTTAAATAAATGAAATTTTCACTTAAAATCTGCATGGTTTTTTTAAATATATTAAATTACAATTTTTAAATATTAGATTTAAGTTAATAACCCCATAGGTGCACCAGAAAACGTAATTTAACGTTCTAGGGGTAAAATATTTCAATTTCCGCTCAGATTTAAAAATTCACCATCTTCCCACTTTAGTTAAATAAATGAAATTTTCACTTTAAAACTAAAGAGTTTTTTTAAATATATTAAATTACAATTTTTAAATATTAGATTTAAGTTGATAATCCCATAGGTGCACCAGAAAACGTAATTTAACGTTCTAGGGGTAAAATATTTCAATTTCCGCTCAGATTTAAAAATTGACCATCTTCCCACTTTAGTTAAATAAAATGAAATTTTCACTTAAAATCTGCATGGTTTTATTAAATATACTTAAATACAATTTTTATATGTTAGATTTAAGTTAATAACCCCATAGGTACACCAGTTAACGTTATTTAACGTTCTAGGGGTAAAATATATCAATTTCCGCTCAGATTTAATAATTGACCCTTTTCCCAATACAATTAAATAAAAAAAATTTTCACTTTAAAACTAAAGAGTTTTTTTTAAATATATTAAATTACAATTTTTAAACATTATATTTAAGTTAATAACCCCATAGGTGCACCAGAAAACGTAATTTAACGTTCTAGGGGTAAAATATTTCAATTTCCGCTCAGATTTAAAAATTCACCATCTTCCCACTTTAGTTAAATAAATGAAATTTTCACTTAAAATTTGCATGGTTTTATTAAATATACTTAAATACAATTTTTATATGTTAGATTTAAGTTAATAACCCCATAGGTACACCAGAAAACGTAATTTAACGTTCTAGGGGTAAAATATATCAATTTCCGCTCAGATTTAATAATTGACCCTTTTCTCAATACAATTAAATAAAAAAAATTTTCACTTTAAAACTAAAGAGTTTTTTTAAATATTTTAAATTACAATTTTTAAATATTAGATTTAAGTTAATAACCCAATAGGTGCACCAGAAAACGTAATTTAACGGTCTAGGGGTAAAATATTTCAATTTCCGCTCAGATTTAAAAATTCACCATCTTCCCACTTTAGTTAAATAAATGAAATTTTCACTTTAAAACTAATGAGTTTTTTTTAAATATATTAAATTACAATTTTTAAATATTAGATTTAAGTTAATAACCCAATAGGTGCACCAGAAAACGTAATTTAACGTTCTAGGGGTAAAATATTTCAATTTCCGCTCAGATTTAAAAATTCACCATCTTCCCACTTTAGTTAAATAAATGAAATTTTCACTTAAAATCTGCATGGTTTTATTAAAATATACTTAAATACAATTTTTATATGTTAGATTTAAGTTAATAACCCCATAGGTGCACCAGAAAACGTAATTTAACGTTCTAGGGGTAAAATATTTCAATTTCCGCTCAGATTTTAAAAATTGACCATCTTCCCACTATAGTTAAATAAATGAAATTTTCACTTAAAATCTGCATGGTTTTATTAAATATACTTAAATACAATTTTTATATGTTAGATTTAAGTTAATAACTCCATAGGTGCACCAGAAAACGTAATTTAACGTTCTAGGGGTAAAATATTTCAATTTCCGCTCAGATTTAATAATTGACCCTTTTCCCACTACAATTAAATAAATTAAATTTTCACTTAAAATCTGCATAGTTTTATTTAATATACTTAATTACAATTTTTATATGTTAGATTTAAGTTAATAACCCCATAGGTACACCAGTAAACGTAATTTAACGTTCTAGGGGTAAAAATATATCAATTTCCGCTCAGATTTAATAATTGACCCTTTTCCCAATACAATTAAATAAAAAAAATTTTCACTTTAAAACAAAAGAGTTTTTTTAAATATATTAAATTACAATTTTTATATGTTAGATTTAAGTTAATAACCCCATAGGTGCACCAGAAAACGTAATTTAACGTTCTAGGGGTAAAATATTTCAATTTCCGCTCAGATTTAAAAATTGACCATCTTCCCACTTTAGTTAAATAAATGAAATTTTCACTTTAAAACTAATGAGTTTTTTTTAAATATATTAAATTACAATTTTTAAATATTAGATTTAAGTTAATAACCCAATAGGTGCACCAGAAAACGTAATTTAACGTTCTAGGGGTAAAATATTTCAATTTCCGCTCAGATTTAAAAATTCACCATCTTCCCACTTTAGTTAAATAAATGAAATTTTCACTTAAAATCTGCATGGTTTTATTAAATATACTTAAATACAATTTTTTATATGTTAGATTTAAGTTAATAACCCCATAGGTGCACCAGAAAACGTAATTTAACGTTCTAGGGGTAAAATATTTCAATTTCCGCTCAGATTTAAAAATTGACCATCTTCCCACTATAGTTAAATAAATGAAAATTTTCACTTAAAATCTGCATGGTTTTATTAAATATACTTAAATACAATTTTTATATGTTAGATTTAAGTTAATAACTCCATAGGTGCACCAGAAAACGTAATTTAACGTTCTAGGGGTAAAATATTTCAATTTCCGCTCAGATTTAATAATTGACCCTTTTCCCACTACAATTAAATAAATTAAATTTTCACTTAAAATCTGCATAGTTTTATTTAATATACTTAATTACAATTTTTATATGTTAGATTTAAGTTAATAACCCCATAGGTACACCAGTAAACGTAATTTAACGTTCTAGGGGTAAAATATATCAATTTCCGCTCAGATTTAATAATTGACCCTTTTCCTAATACAATTAAATAAAAAAAATTTTCACTTTAAAACAAAAGAGTTTTTTTAAATATATTAAATTACAATTTTTATATGTTAGATTTAAGTTAATAACCCCATAGGTGCACCAGAAAACGTAATTTAACGTTCTAGGGGTAAAATATTTCAATTTCCGCTCAGATTTAAAAATTGACCATCTTCCCACTTTAGTTAAATAAATGAAATTTTCACTTTAAAACTAATGAGTTTTTTTAAATATATTAAATTACAATTTTTAAATATTAGATTTAAGTTAATAACCCAATAGGTGCACCAGAAAACGTAATTTAACGTTCTAGGGGTAAAATATTTCAATTTCCGCTCAGATTTAAAAATTCACCATCTTCCCACTTTAGTTAAATAAATGAAATTTTCACTTAAAATCTGCATGGTTTTATTAAATATACTTAAATACAATTTTTATATGTTAGATTTAAGTTAATAACCCCATAGGTACACCAGAAAACGTAATTTAACGTTCTAGGGGTAAAATATATCAATTTCCGCTCAGATTTAATAATTGACCCTTTTCCCAATACAGTTAAATAAAAAAAATTTTCACTTTAAAACTAAAGAGTTTTTTTAAATATATTAAATTACAATTTTTAAATATAAGATTTAAGTTAATAACCCCATAGGTGCACCAGAAAACGTAATTTAACGTTCTAGGGGTAAAATATTTCAATTTCCGCTCAGATTTAAAAATTCACCATCTTCCCACTTTAGTTAAATAAATGAAATTTTCACTTAAAATCTGCATGGTTTTATTAAATATACTTAAATACAATTTTTATATGTTAGATTTAAGTTAATAACCCCATAGGTGCACCAGAAAACGTAATTTAACGTTCTAGGGGTAAAATATTTCAATTTCCGCTCAGATTTAAAAATTGACCATCTTCCCACTATAGTTAAATAAATGAAATTTTCACTTAAAATCTGCATGGTTTTATTAAATATACTTAAATACAATTTTTATATGTTAGACTTAAGTTAATAACTCCATAGGTGCACCAGAAAACGTAATTTAACGTTCTAGGGGTAAAATATTTCAATTTCCGCTCAGATTTAATAATTGACCCTTTTCCCACTACAATTAAATAAATTAAATTTTCACTTAAAATCTGCATAGTTTTATTTAATATACTTAATTACAATTTTTATATGTTAGATTTAAGTTAATAACCCCATAGGTACACCAGTAAACGTAATTTAACGTTCTAGGGGTAAAATATTTCAATTTCCGCTCAGATTTAAAAATTCACCATCTTCCCACTTTAGTTAAATAAATGAAATTTTCACTTTAAAACTAAAGAGTTTTTTTAAATATATAAAATTACAATTTTTAAATATTAGATTTAAGTTAATAACCCCATAGGTGCACCAGAAAACGTAATTTAACGTTCTAGGGGTAAAATATTTCAATTTCCGCTCAGATTTAAAAATTCACCATCTTCCCACATTAGTTAAATAAATGAAATTTTCACTTAAAATCTGCATGGTTTTATTAAATATACTTTAATACAATTTTTATATGTTAGATTTAAGTTAATAACCCCATAGGTGCACCAGAAAACGTAATTTAACGTTCTAGGGGTAAAATATTTCAATTTCCGCTCAGATTTAAAAATTCACCATCTTCCCACTTTAGTTAAATAAATGAGATTTTCACTTAAAATCTGCATGGTTTTATTAAATATACTTAAATACAATTTTTATATGTTAGATTTAAGTTAATAACCCCATAGGTGCACCAGAAAACGTAATTTAACGTTCTAGGGGTAAAATATTTCAATTTCCGCTCAGATTTAAAAATTCACCATCTTCCCACTACAATTAAATAAATTAAATTTTCACTTAAAATCTGCATAGTTTTATTTAATATACTTAATTACAATTTTTATATGTTAGATTTAAGTTAATAACCCCATAGGTACACCAGTAAACGTAATTTAACGTTCTAGGGGTAAAATATTTCAATTTCCGCTCAGATTTAAAAATTCACCATCTTCTCACTTTAGTTAAATAAATGAAATTTTCACTTTAAAACTAAAGAGTTTTTTTAAATATATAAAATTACAATTTTTAAATATTAGATTTAAGTTAATAACCCCATAGGTGCACCAGAAAACGTAATTTAACGTTCTAGGGGTAAAATATTTCAATTTCCGCTCAGATTTAAAAATTGACCATCTTCCCACTATAGTTAAATAAATGAAATTTTCACTTAAAATCTGCATGGTTTTATTAAATATACTTAAATACAATTTTTATATGTTAGATTTAAGTTAATAACTCCATAGGTGCACAGGAAAACGTAATTTTACGTTCTAGGGGTAAAATATTTCAATTTCCGCTCAGATTTAATAATTGACCCTTTTCCCACTACAATTAAATAAATTAAATTTTCACTTAAAATCTGCATAGTTTTATTTAATATACTTAATTACAATTTTTATATGTTAGATTTAAGTTAATAACCCCATAGGTACACCAGTAAACGTAATTTAACGTTCTAGGGGTAAAATATTTCAATTTCCGCTCAGATTTAAAAATTCACCATCTTCTCACTTTAGTTAAATAAATGAAATTTTCACTTTAAAACTAAAGAGTTTTTTTAAATATATAAAATTACAATTTTTAAATATTAGATTTAAGTTAATAACCCCATAGGTGCACCAGAAAACGTAATTTAACGTTCTAGGGGTAAAATATTTCAATTTCCGCTCAGATTTAAAAATTCACCATCTTCCCACTTTAGTTAAATAAATGAAATTTTCACTTTAAAACTAAAGAGTTTTTTTAAATATATTAAATTACAATTTTTAAATATTAGATTTAAGTTAATAACCCCATAGGTGCACCAGAAAACGTAATTTAACGTTCTAGGGGTAAAATATTTCAATTTCCGCTCAGATTTAAAAATTCACCATCTTCCCACTTTAGTTAAATAAATGAAATTTTCACTTAAAATCTGCATGGTTTTATTAAATATACTTTAATACAATTTTTATATGTTAGATTTAAGTTAATAACCCCATAGGTACACCAGAAAACGTAATTTAACGTTCTAGGGGTAAAATATATCAATTTCCGCTCAGATTTAATAATTGACCCTTTTCCCACTACAATTAAATAAAAAAAATTTTCACTTTAAAACAAAAGAGTTTTTTTAAATATATTAAATTACAATTTTTATATGTTAGATTTAAGTTAATAACCCCATAGGTGCACCAGAAAACGTAATTTAACGTTCTAGGGGTAAAATATTTCAATTTCCGCTCAGATTTAAAAATTGACCATCTTCCCACTTTAGTTAAATAAATGAAATTTTCACTTAAAATCTGCATGGTTTTATTAAATATACTTAAATACAATTTTTATATGTTAGATTTAAGTTAATAACTCCATAGGTGCACAGGAAAACGTAATTTTACGTTCTAGGGGTAAAATATTTCAATTTCCGCTCAGATTTAATAATTGACCCTTTTCCCACTACAATTAAATAAATTAAATTTTCACTTAAAATCTGCATAGTTTTATTTAATATACTTAATTACAATTTTTATATGTTAGATTTAAGTTAATAACCCCATAGGTACACCAGTAAACGTAATTTAACGTTCTAGGGGTAAAATATTTCAATTTCCGCTCAGATTTAAAAATTCACCATCTTCTCACTTTAGTTAAATAAATGAAATTTTCACTTTAAAACTAAAGAGTTTTTTTAAATATATAAAATTACAATTTTTAAATATTAGATTTAAGTTAATAACCCCATAGGTGCACCAGAAAACGTAATTTAACGTTCTAGGGGTAAAATATTTCAATTTCCGCTCAGATTTAAAAATTCACCATCTTCCCACTTTAGTTAAATAAATGAAATTTTCACTTTAAAACTAAAGAGTTTTTTTAAATATATTAAATTACAATTTTTAAATATTAGATTTAAGTTAATAACCCCATAGGTGCACCAGAAAACGTAATTTAACGTTCTAGGGGTAAAATATTTCAATTTCCGCTCAGATTTAAAAATTCACCATCTTCCCACTTTAGTTAAATAAATGAAATTTTCACTTAAAATCTGCATGGTTTTATTAAATATACTTTAATACAATTTTTATATGTTAGATTTAAGTTAATAACCCCATAGGTACACCAGAAAACGTAATTTAACGTTCTAGGGGTAAAATATATCAATTTCCGCTCAGATTTAATAATTGACCCTTTTCCCACTACAATTAAATAAAAAAAATTTTCACTTTAAAACAAAAGAGTTTTTTTAAATATATTAAATTACAATTTTTATATGTTAGATTTAAGTTAATAACCCCATAGGTGCACCAGAAAACGTAATTTAACGTTCTAGGGGTAAAATATTTCAATTTCCGCTCAGATTTAAAAATTGACCATCTTCCCACTTTAGTTAAATAAATGAAATTTTCACTTTAAAACTAATGAGTTTTTTTAAATATATTAAATTACAATTTTTAAATATTAGATTTAAGTTAATAACCCAATAGGTGCACCAGAAAACGTAATTTAACGTTCTAGGGGTAAAATATTTCAATTTCCGCTCAGATTTAAAAATTGACCATCTTCCCACTTTAGTTAAATAAATGAAATTTTCACTTAAAATCTGCATGGTTTTATTAAATATACTTAAATACAATTTTTATATGTTAGATTTAAGTTAATAACCCCATAGGTACACCAGAAAACGTAATTTAACGTTATAGGGGTAAAATATTTCAATTTCCGCTCAGATTTAAAAATTGACCATCTTCCCACTTTAGTTAAATAAATGAAATTTTCACTTTAAAACTAATGAGTTTTTTTAAATATATTAAATTACAATTTTTAAATATTAGATTTAAGTTAATAACCCAATAGGTGCACCAGAAAACGTAATTTAACGTTCTAGGGGTAAAATATTTCAATTTCCGCTCAGATTTAAAAATTGACCATCTTCCCACTTTAGTTAAATAAATGAAATTTTCACTTAAAATCTGCATGGTTTTATTAAATATACTTAAATACAATTTTTATATGTTAGATTTAAGTTAATAACCCCATAGGTACACCAGAAAACGTAATTTAACGTTATAGGGGTAAAATATTTCAATTTCCGCTCAGATTTAATAATTGACCCTTTTCCCACTACAATTAAATAAAAAAAATTTTCACTTTAAAACTAAAGAGTTTTTTTAAATATATTAAATTACAATTTTTAAATATTAGATTTAAGTTAATAACCCCATAGGTGCACCAGAAAACGTAATTTAACGTTCTAGGGGTAAAATATTTCAATTTCCGCTCAGATTTAAAAATTCACCATCTTCCCACTTTAGTTAAATAAATGAAATTTTCACTTAAAATCTGCATGGTTTTATTAAATATACTTAAATACAATTTTTATATGTTAGATTTAAGTTAATAACTCCTTAGGTGCACCAGAAAACGTAATTTAACGTTCTAGGGGTAAAATATTTCAATTTCCGCTCAGATTTAAAAATTCACCATCTTCCCACTTTAGTTAAATAAATGAAATTTTCATTTTAAAACTAAAGAGTTTTTTTAAATATATAAAATTACAATTTTTAAATATTAGATTTAAGTTAATAACCCCATAGGTGCACCAGAAAACGTAATTTAACGTTCTAGGGGTAAAATATTTCAATTTCCGCTCAGATTTAAAAATTCACCATCTTCCCACTTTAGTTAAATAAATGAAATTTTCACTTAAAATCTGCATGGTTTTATTAAATATACTTAAATACAATTTTTATATGTTAGATTTAAGTTAATAACCCCATAGGTGCACCAGAAAACGTAATTTAACGTTCTAGGGGTAAAATATTTCAATTTCCGCTCAGATTTAAAAATTGACCATCTTCCCACTATAGTTAAATAAATGAAATTTTCACTTAAAATCTGCATGGTTTTATTAAATATACTTAAATACAATTTTTATATGTTAGATTTAAGTTAATAACTCCATAGGTGCACCAGAAAACGTAATTTAACGTTCTAGGGGTAAAATATTTCAATTTCCGCTCAGATTTAAAAATTCACCATCTTCCCACTTTAGTTAAATAAATGAAATTTTCACTTAAAATCTGCATGGTTTTATTAAATATACTTAAATACAATTTTTATATGTTAGATTTAAGTTAATAACCCCATAGGTACACCAGAAAACGTAATTTAACGTTCTAGGGGTAAAATATATCAATTTCCGCTCAGATTTAATAATTGACCCTTTTCCCACTACAATTAAATAAAAAAAATTTTCACTTTAAAACAAAAGAGTTTTTTTAAATATATTAAATTACAATTTTTATATGTTAGATTTAAGTTAATAACCCCATAGGTGCACCAGAAAACGTAATTTAACGTTCTAGGGGTAAAATATTTCAATTTCCGCTCAGATTTAAAAATTGACCATCTTCCCACTTTAGTTAAATAAATGAAATTTTCACTTTAAAACTAATGAGTTTTTTTAAATATATTAAATTACAATTTTTAAATATTAGATTTAAGTTAATAACCCAATAGGTGCACCAGAAAACGTAATTTAACGTTCTAGGGGTAAAATATTTCAATTTCCGCTCAGATTTAAAAATTCACCATCTTCCCACTTTAGTTAAATAAATGAAATTTTCACTTAAAATCTGCATGGTTTTATTAAATATACTTAAATACAATTTTTATATGTTAGATTTAAGTTAATAACCCCATAGGTACACCAGAAAACGTAATTTAACGTTCTAGGGGTAAAATATTTCAATTTCCGCTCAGATTTAAAAATTCACCATCTTCCCACTTTAGTTAAATAAATGAAATTTTCACTTAAAATCTGCATGGTTTTATTAAATATACTTAAATACAATTTTTATATGTTAGATTTAAGTTAATAACTCCATAGGTGCACCAGAAAACGTAATTTAACGTTCTAGGGGTAAAATATTTCAATTTCCGCTCAGATTTAATAATTGACCCTTTTCCCACTACAATTAAATAAATTAAATTTTCACTTAAAATCTGCATAGTTTTATTTAATATACTTAATTACAATTTTTATATGTTAGATTTAAGTTAAAAACCCCATAGGTACACCAGTAAACGTAATTTAACGTTCTAGGGGTAAAATATTTCAATTTCCGCTCAGATTTAAAAATTCACCATCTTCCCACTTTAGTTAAATAAATGAAATTTTCACTTTAAAACTAAAGAGTTTTTTTAAATATATAAAATTACAATTTTTAAATATTAGATTTAAGTTAATAACCCCATAGGTGCACCAGAAAACGTAATTTAACGTTCTAGGGGTAAAATATTTCAATTTCCGCTCAGATTTAAAAATTCACCATCTTCCCACTTTAGTTAAATAAATGAAATTTTCACTTAAAATCTGCATGGTTTTATTAAATATACTTAAATACAATTTTTATATGTTAGATTTAAGTTAATAACCCCATAGGTGCACCAGAAAACGTAATTTAACGTTCTAGGGGTAAAATATTTCAATTTCCGCTCAGATTTAAAAATTCACCATCTTCCCACTTTAGTTAAATAAATGAAATTTTCACTTAAAATCTGCATGGTTTTATTAAATATACTTAAATACAATTTTTATATGTTAGATTTAAGTTAATAACCCCATAGGTACACCAGAAAACGTAATTTAACGTTCTAGGGGTAAAATATTTCAATTTCCGCTCAGATTTAATAATTGACCCTTTTCCCACTACAATTAAATAAAAAAAATTTTCACTTTAAAACTAAAGAGTTTTTTTAAATATATTAAATTACAATTTTTAAATATTAGATTTAAGTTAATAACCCCATAGGTGCACCAGAAAACGTAATTTAACGTTCTAGAGGTAAAATATTTCAATTTCCGCTCAGATTTAAAAATTCACCATCTTCCCACTTTAGTTAAATAAATGAAATTTTCACTTAAAATCTGCATGGTTTTATTAAATATACTTAAATACAATTTTTATATGTTAGATTTAAGTTAATAACCCCATAGGTGCACCAGAAAACGTAATTTAACGTTCTAGGGGTAAAATATTTCAATTTCCGCTCAGATTTAAAATTTGACCATCTTCCCACTATAGTTAAATAAATGAAATTTTCACTTAAAATCTGCATGGTTTTATTAAATATACTTAAATACAATTTTTATATGTTAGATTTAAGTTAATAACTCCATAGGTGCACCAGAAAACGTAATTTAACGTTCTAGGGGTAAAATATTTCAATTTCCGCTCAGATTTAAAAATTCACCATCTTCCCACTTTAGTTAAATAAATGAAATTTTCACTTAAAATCTGCATGGTTTTATTAAATATACTTAAATACAATTTTTATATGTTAGATTTAAGTTAATAACTCCATAGGTGCACCAGAAAACGTAATTTAACGTTCTAGGGGTAAAATATTTCAATTTCCGCTCAGATTTAAAAATTCACCATCTTCCCACTTTAGTTAAATAAATGAAATTTTCACTTAAAATCTGCATGGTTTTATTAAATATACTTAAATACAATTTTTATATGTTAGATTTAAGTTAATAACTCCTTAGGTGCACCAGAAAACGTAATTTAACGTTCTAGGGGTAAAATATTTCAATTTCCGCTCAGATTTAAAAATTCACCATCTTCCCACTTTAGTTAAATAAATGAAATTTTCATTTTAAAACTAAAGAGTTTTTTTAAATATATAAAATTACAATTTTTAAATATTAGATTTAAGTTAATAACCCCATAGGTGCACCAGAAAACGTAATTTAACGTTCTAGGGGTAAAATATTTCAATTTCCGCTCAGATTTAAAAATTCACCATCTTCCCACTTTAGTTAAATAAATGAAATTTTCACTTAAAATCTGCATGGTTTTATTAAATATACTTAAATACAATTTTTATATGTTAGATTTAAGTTAATAACCCCATAGGTGCACCAGAAAACGTAATTTAACGTTCTAGGGGTAAAATATTTCAATTTCCGCTCAGATTTAAAAATTGACCATCTTCCCACTATAGTTAAATAAATGAAATTTTCACTTAAAATCTGCATGGTTTTATTAAATATACTTAAATACAATTTTTATATGTTAGATTTAAGTTAATAACTCCATAGGTGCACCAGAAAACGTAATTTAACGTTCTAGGGGTAAAATATTTCAATTTCCGCTCAGATTTAAAAATTCACCATCTTCCCACTTTAGTTAAATAAATGAAATTTTCACTTAAAATCTGCATGGTTTTATTAAATATACTTAAATACAATTTTTATATGTTAGATTTAAGTTAATAACCCCATAGGTACACCAGAAAACGTAATTTAACGTTCTAGGGGTAAAATATATCAATTTCCGCTCAGATTTAATAATTGACCCTTTTCCCACTACAATTAAATAAAAAAAATTTTCACTTTAAAACAAAAGAGTTTTTTTAAATATATTAAATTACAATTTTTATATGTTAGATTTAAGTTAATAACCCCATAGGTGCACCAGAAAACGTAATTTAACGTTCTAGGGGTAAAATATTTCAATTTCCGCTCAGATTTAAAAATTGACCATCTTCCCACTTTAGTTAAATAAATGAAATTTTCACTTAAAATCTGCATGGTTTTATTAAATATACTTAAATACAATTTTTATATGTTAGATTTAAGTTAATAACCCCATTGGTACACCAGAAAACGTAATTTAACGTTCTAGGGGTAAAATATTTCAATTTCCGCTCAGATTTAAAAATTCACCATCTTCCCACTTTAGTTAAATAAATGAAATTTTCACTTAAAATCTGCATGGTTTTATTAAATATACTTAAATACAATTTTTATATGTTAGATTTAAGTTAATAACTCCATAGGTGCACCAGAAAACGTAATTTAACGTTCTAGGGGTAAAATATTTCAATTTCCGCTCAGATTTAATAATTGACCCTTTTCCCACTACAATTAAATAAATTAAATTTTCACTTAAAATCTGCATAGTTTTATTTAATATACTTAATTACAATTTTTATATGTTAGATTTAAGTTAAAAACCCCATAGGTACACCAGTAAACGTAATTTAACGTTCTAGGGGTAAAATATATCAATTTCCGCTCAGATTTAATAATTGACCCTTTTCCCAATACAATTAAATAAAAAAAATTTTCACTTTAAAACTAAAGAGTTTTTTTAAATATATTAAATTACAATTTTTAAACATTAGATTTAAGTTAATAACCCCATAGGTGCACCAGAAAACGTAATTTAACGTTCTAGGGGTAAAATATTTCAATTTCCGCTCAGATTTAAAAATTCACCATCTTCCCACTTTAGTTAAATAAATGAAATTTTCACTTTAAAACTAAAGAGTTTTTTTAAATATATAAAATTACAATTTTTAAATATTAGATTTAAGTTAATAACCCCATAGGTGCACCAGAAAACGTAATTTAACGTTCTAGGGGTAAAATATTTCAATTTCCGCTCAGATTTAAAAATTCACCATCTTCCCACTTTAGTTAAATAAATGAAATTTTCACTTAAAATCTGCATGGTTTTATTAAATATACTTAAATACAATTTTTATATGTTAGATTTAAGTTAATAACCCCATAGGTGCACCAGAAAACGTAATTTAACGTTCTAGGGGTAAAATATTTCAATTTCCGCTCAGATTTAAAAATTCACCATCTTCCCACTTTAGTTAAATAAATGAAATTTTCACTTAAAATCTGCATGGTTTTATTAAATATACTTAAATACAATTTTTATATGTTAGATTTAAGTTAATAACCCCATAGGTACACCAGAAAACGTAATTTAACGTTCTAGGGGTAAAATATTTCAATTTCCGCTCAGATTTAATAATTGACCCTTTTCCCACTACAATTAAATAAAAAAAATTTTCACTTTAAAACTAAAGAGTTTTTTTAAATATATTAAATTACAATTTTTAAATATTAGATTTAAGTTAATAACCCCATAGGTGCACCAGAAAACGTAATTTAACGTTCTAGAGGTAAAATATTTCAATTTCCGCTCAGATTTAAAAATTCACCATCTTCCCACTTTAGTTAAATAAATGAAATTTTCACTTAAAATCTGCATGGTTTTATTAAATATACTTAAATACAATTTTTATATGTTAGATTTAAGTTAATAACCCCATAGGTGCACCAGAAAACGTAATTTAACGTTCTAGGGGTAAAATATTTCAATTTCCGCTCAGATTTAAAATTTGACCATCTTCCCACTATAGTTAAATAAATGAAATTTTCACTTAAAATCTGCATGGTTTTATTAAATATACTTAAATACAATTTTTATATGTTAGATTTAAGTTAATAACTCCATAGGTGCACCAGAAAACGTAATTTAACGTTCTAGGGGTAAAATATTTCAATTTCCGCTCAGATTTAAAAATTGACCATCTTCCCACTTTAGTTAAATAAATGAAATTTTCACTTAAAATCTGCATGGTTTTATTAAATATACTTAAATACAATTTTTATATGTTAGATTTAAGTTAATAACCCCATAGGTACACCAGAAAACGTAATTTAACGTTATAGGGGTAAAATATTTCAATTTCCGCTCAGATTTAATAATTGACCCTTTTCCCACTACAATTAAATAAAAAAAATTTTCACTTTAAAACTAAAGAGTTTTTTTAAATATATTAAATTACAATTTTTAAATATTAGATTTAAGTTAATAACCCCATAGGTGCACCAGAAAACGTAATTTAACGTTCTAGGGGTAAAATATTTCAATTTCCGCTCAGATTTAAAAATTCACCATCTTCCCACTTTAGTTAAATAAATGAAATTTTCACTTAAAATCTGCATGGTTTTATTAAATATACTTAAATACAATTTTTATATGTTAGATTTAAGTTAATAACTCCTTAGGTGCACCAGAAAACGTAATTTAACGTTCTAGGGGTAAAATATTTCAATTTCCGCTCAGATTTAAAAATTCACCATCTTCCCACTTTAGTTAAATAAATGAAATTTTCATTTTAAAACTAAAGAGTTTTTTTAAATATATAAAATTACAATTTTTAAATATTAGATTTAAGTTAATAACCCCATAGGTGCACCAGAAAACGTAATTTAACGTTCTAGGGGTAAAATATTTCAATTTCCGCTCAGATTTAAAAATTCACCATCTTCCCACTTTAGTTAAATAAATGAAATTTTCACTTAAAATCTGCATGGTTTTATTAAATATACTTAAATACAATTTTTATATGTTAGATTTAAGTTAATAACCCCATAGGTGCACCAGAAAACGTAATTTAACGTTCTAGGGGTAAAATATTTCAATTTCCGCTCAGATTTAAAAATTGACCATCTTCCCACTATAGTTAAATAAATGAAATTTTCACTTAAAATCTGCATGGTTTTATTAAATATACTTAAATACAATTTTTATATGTTAGATTTAAGTTAATAACTCCATAGGTGCACCAGAAAACGTAATTTAACGTTCTAGGGGTAAAATATTTCAATTTCCGCTCAGATTTAAAAATTCACCATCTTCCCACTTTAGTTAAATAAATGAAATTTTCACTTAAAATCTGCATGGTTTTATTAAATATACTTAAATACAATTTTTATATGTTAGATTTAAGTTAATAACCCCATAGGTACACCAGAAAACGTAATTTAACGTTCTAGGGGTAAAATATATCAATTTCCGCTCAGATTTAATAATTGACCCTTTTCCCACTACAATTAAATAAAAAAAATTTTCACTTTAAAACAAAAGAGTTTTTTTAAATATATTAAATTACAATTTTTATATGTTAGATTTAAGTTAATAACCCCATAGGTGCACCAGAAAACGTAATTTAACGTTCTAGGGGTAAAATATTTCAATTTCCGCTCAGATTTAAAAATTGACCATCTTCCCACTTTAGTTAAATAAATGAAATTTTCACTTTAAAACTAATGAGTTTTTTTAAATATATTAAATTACAATTTTTAAATATTAGATTTAAGTTAATAACCCAATAGGTGCACCAGAAAACGTAATTTAACGTTCTAGGGGTAAAATATTTCAATTTCCGCTCAGATTTAAAAATTCACCATCTTCCCACTTTAGTTAAATAAATGAAATTTTCACTTAAAATCTGCATGGTTTTATTAAATATACTTAAATACAATTTTTATATGTTAGATTTAAGTTAATAACCCCATAGGTACACCAGAAAACGTAATTTAACGTTCTAGGGGTAAAATATTTCAATTTCCGCTCAGATTTAAAAATTCACCATCTTCCCACTTTAGTTAAATAAATGAAATTTTCACTTAAAATCTGCATGGTTTTATTAAATATACTTAAATACAATTTTTATATGTTAGATTTAAGTTAATAACTCCATAGGTGCACCAGAAAACGTAATTTAACGTTCTAGGGGTAAAATATTTCAATTTCCGCTCAGATTTAATAATTGACCCTTTTCCCACTACAATTAAATAAATTAAATTTTCACTTAAAATCTGCATAGTTTTATTTAATATACTTAATTACAATTTTTATATGTTAGATTTAAGTTAAAAACCCCATAGGTACACCAGTAAACGTAATTTAACGTTCTAGGGGTAAAATATATCAATTTCCGCTCAGATTTAATAATTGACCCTTTTCCCAATACAATTAAATAAAAAAAATTTTCACTTTAAAACTAAAGAGTTTTTTTAAATATATTAAATTACAATTTTTAAACATTAGATTTAAGTTAATAACCTCATAGGTGCACCAGAAAACGTAATTTAACGTTCTAGGGGTAAAATATTTCAATTTCCGCTCAGATTTAAAAATTCACCATCTTCCCACTTTAGTTAAATAAATGAAATTTTCACTTTAAAACTAAAGAGTTTTTTTAAATATATAAAATTACAATTTTTAAATATTAGATTTAAGTTAATAACCCCATAGGTGCACCAGAAAACGTAATTTAACGTTCTAGGGGTAAAATATTTCAATTTCCGCTCAGATTTAAAAATTCACCATCTTCCCACTTTAGTTAAATAAATGAAATTTTCACTTAAAATCTGCATGGTTTTATTAAATATACTTAAATACAATTTTTATATGTTAGATTTAAGTTAATAACCCCATAGGTGCACCAGAAAACGTAATTTAACGTTCTAGGGGTAAAATATTTCAATTTCCGCTCAGATTTAAAAATTCACCATCTTCCCACTTTAGTTAAATAAATGAAATTTTCACTTAAAATCTGCATGGTTTTATTAAATATACTTAAATACAATTTTTATATGTTAGATTTAAGTTAATAACCCCATAGGTACACCAGAAAACGTAATTTAACGTTCTAGGGGTAAAATATTTCAATTTCCGCTCAGATTTAATAATTGACCCTTTTCCCACTACAATTAAATAAAAAAAATTTTCACTTTAAAACTAAAGAGTTTTTTTAAATATATTAAATTACAATTTTTAAATATTAGATTTAAGTTAATAACCCCATAGGTGCACCAGAAAACGTAATTTAACGTTCTAGAGGTAAAATATTTCAATTTCCGCTCAGATTTAAAAATTCACCATCTTCCCACTTTAGTTAAATAAATGAAATTTTCACTTAAAATCTGCATGGTTTTATTAAATATACTTAAATACAATTTTTATATGTTAGATATAAGTTAATAACCCCATAGGTGCACCAGAAAACGTAATTTAACGTTCTAGGGGTAAAATATTTCAATTTCCGCTCAGATTTAAAATTTGACCATCTTCCCACTATAGTTAAATAAATGAAATTTTCACTTAAAATCTGCATGGTTTTATTAAATATACTTAAATACAATTTTTATATGTTAGATTTAAGTTAATAACTCCATAGGTGCACCAGAAAACGTAATTTAACGTTCTAGGGGTAAAATATTTCAATTTCCGCTCAGATTTAAAAATTCACCATCTTCCCACTTTAGTTAAATAAATGAAATTTTCACTTAAAATCTGCATGGTTTTATTAAATATACTTAAATACAATTTTTATATGTTAGATTTAAGTTAATAACCCCATAGGTGCACCAGAAAACGTAATTTAACGTTCTAGGGGTAAAATATTTCAATTTCCGCTCAGATTTAAAAATTCACCATCTTCCCACTTTAGTTAAATAAATGAAATTTTCACTTAAAATCTGCATGGTTTTATTAAATATACTTAAATACAATTTTTATATGTTAGATTTAAGTTAATAACCCCATAGGTACACCAGAAAACGTAATTTAACGTTCTAGGGGTAAAATATTTCAATTTCCGCTCAGATTTAAAAATTCACCATCTTCCCACTTTAGTTAAATAAATGAAATTTTCACTTAAAATCTGCATGGTTTTATTAAATATACTTAAATACAATTTTTATATGTTAGATTTAAGTTAATAACTCCATAGGTGCACCAGAAAACGTAATTTAACGTTCTAGGGGTAAAATATTTCAATTTCCGCTCAGATTTAATAATTGACCCTTTTCCCACTACAATTAAATAAATTAAATTTTCACTTAAAATCTGCATAGTTTTATTTAATATACTTAATTACAATTTTTATATGTTAGATTTAAGTTAAAAACCCCATAGGTACACCAGTAAACGTAATTTAACGTTCTAGGGGTAAAATATATCAATTTCCGCTCAGATTTAATAATTGACCCTTTTCCCAATACAATTAAATAAAAAAAATTTTCACTTTAAAACTAAAGAGTTTTTTTAAATATATTAAATTACAATTTTTAAACATTAGATTTAAGTTAATAACCTCATAGGTGCACCAGAAAACGTAATTTAACGTTCTAGGGGTAAAATATTTCAATTTCCGCTCAGATTTAAAAATTCACCATCTTCCCACTTTAGTTAAATAAATGAAATTTTCACTTTGAAACTAAAGAGTTTTTTTAAATATATAAAATTACAATTTTTAAATATTAGATTTAAGTTAATAACCCCATAGGTGCACCAGAAAACGTAATTTAACGTTCTAGGGGTAAAATATTTCAATTTCCGCTCAGATTTAAAAATTCACCATCTTCCCACTTTAGTTAAATAAATGAAATTTTCACTTAAAATCTGCATGGTTTTATTAAATATACTTAAATACAATTTTTATATGTTAGATTTAAGTTAATAACCCCATAGGTGCACCAGAAAACGTAATTTAACGTTCTAGGGGTAAAATATTTCAATTTCCGCTCAGATTTAAAAATTCACCATCTTCCCACTTTAGTTAAATAAATGAAATTTTCACTTAAAATCTGCATGGTTTTATTAAATATACTTAAATACAATTTTTATATGTTAGATTTAAGTTAATAACCCCATAGGTACACCAGAAAACGTAATTTAACGTTCTAGGGGTAAAATATTTCAATTTCCGCTCAGATTTAATAATTGACCCTTTTCCCACTACAATTAAATAAAAAAAATTTTCACTTTAAAACTAAAGAGTTTTTTTAAATATATTAAATTACAATTTTTAAATATTAGATTTAAGTTAATAACCCCATAGGTGCACCAGAAAACGTAATTTAACGTTCTAGAGGTAAAATATTTCAATTTCCGCTCAGATTTAAAAATTCACCATCTTCCCACTTTAGTTAAATAAATGAAATTTTCACTTAAAATCTGCATGGTTTTATTAAATATACTTAAATACAATTTTTATATGTTAGATATAAGTTAATAACCCCATAGGTGCACCAGAAAACGTAATTTAACGTTCTAGGGGTAAAATATTTCAATTTCCGCTCAGATTTAAAAATTGACCATCTTCCCACTATAGTTAAATAAATGAAATTTTCACTTAAAATCTGCATGGTTTTATTAAATATACTTAAATACAATTTTTATATGTTAGATTTAAGTTAATAACTCCATAGGTGCACCAGAAAACGTAATTTAACGTTCTAGGGGTAAAATATTTCAATTTCCGCTCAGATTTAAAAATTCACCATCTTCCCACTTTAGTTAAATAAATGAAATTTTCACTTAAAATCTGCATGGTTTTATTAAATATACTTAAATACAATTTTTATATGTTAGATTTAAGTTAATAACCCCATAGGTACACCAGAAAACGTAATTTAACGTTCTAGGGGTAAAATATTTCAATTTCCGCTCAGATTTAAAAATTCACCATCTTCCCACTTTAGTTAAATAAATGAAATTTTCACTTAAAATCTGCATGGTTTTATTAAATATACTTAAATACAATTTTTATATGTTAGATTTAAGTTAATAACTCCTTAGGTGCACCAGAAAACGTAATTTAACGTTCTAGGGGTAAAATATATCAATTTCCGCTCAGATTTAATAATTGACCCTTTTCCCACTACAATTAAATAAAAAAAATTTTCACTTTAAAACAAAAGAGTTTTTTTTAAATATATTAAATTACAATTTTTATATGTTAGATTTAAGTTAATAACCCCATAGGTGCACCAGAAAACGTAATTTAACGTTCTAGGGGTAAAATATTTCAATTTCCGCTCAGATTTAAAAATTGACCATCTTCCCACTTTAGTTAAATAAATGAAATTTTCACTTTAAAACTAATGAGTTTTTTTAAATATATTAAATTACAATTTTTAAATATTAGATTTAAGTTAATAACCCAATAGGTGCACCAGAAAACGTAATTTAACGTTCTAGGGGTAAAATATTTCAATTTCCGCTCAGATTTAAAAATTCACCATCTTCCCACTTTAGTTAAATAAATGAAATTTTCACTTAAAATCTGCATGGTTTTATTAAATATACTTAAATACAATTTTTATATGTTAGATTTAAGTTAATAACCCCATAGGTACACCAGAAAACGTAATTTAACGTTCTAGGGGTAAAATATTTCAATTTCCGCTCAGATTTAAAAATTCACCATCTTCCCACTTTAGTTAAATAAATGAAATTTTCACTTAAAATCTGCATGGTTTTATTAAATATACTTAAATACAATTTTTATATGTTAGATTTAAGTTAATAACTCCATAGGTGCACCAGAAAACGTAATTTAACGTTCTAGGGGTAAAATATTTCAATTTCCGCTCAGATTTAATAATTGACCCTTTTCCCACTACAATTAAATAAATTAAATTTTCACTTAAAATCTGCATAGTTTTATTTAATATACTTAATTACAATTTTTATATGTTAGATTTAAGTTAAAAACCCCATAGGTACACCAGTAAACGTAATTTAACGTTCTAGGGGTAAAATATATCAATTTCCGCTCAGATTTAATAATTGACCCTTTTCCCAATACAATTAAATAAAAAAAATTTTCACTTTAAAACTAAAGAGTTTTTTTAAATATATTAAATTACAATTTTTAAACATTAGATTTAAGTTAATAACCCCATAGGTGCACCAGAAAACGTAATTTAACGTTCTAGGGGTAAAATATTTCAATTTCCGCTCAGATTTAAAAATTCACCATCTTCCCACTTTAGTTAAATAAATGAAATTTTCACTTAAAATCTGCATGGTTTTATTAAATATACTTAAATACAATTTTTATATGTTAGATTTAAGTTAATAACTCCATAGGTGCACCAGAAAACGTAATTTAACGTTCTAGGGGTAAAATATTTCAATTTCCGCTCAGATTTAAAAATTCACCATCTTCCCACTTTAGTTAAATAAATGAAATTTTCACTTAAAATCTGCATGGTTTTATTAAATATACTTAAATACAATTTTTATATGTTAGATTTAAGTTAATAACCCCATAGGTACACCAGAAAACGTAATTTAACGTTCTAGGGGTAAAATATATCAATTTCCGCTCAGATTTAATAATTGACCCTTTTCCCACTACAATTAAATAAAAAAAATTTTCACTTTAAAACAAAAGAGTTTTTTTAAATATATTAAATTACAATTTTTATATGTTAGATTTAAGTTAATAACCCCATAGGTGCACCAGAAAACGTAATTTAACGTTCTAGGGGTAAAATATTTCAATTTCCGCTCAGATTTAAAAATTGACCATCTTCCCACTTTAGTTAAATAAATGAAATTTTCACTTTAAAACTAATGAGTTTTTTTAAATATATTAAATTACAATTTTTAAATATTAGATTTAAGTTAATAACCCAATAGGTGCACCAGAAAACGTAATTTAACGTTCTAGGGGTAAAATATTTCAATTTCCGCTCAGATTTAAAAATTCACCATCTTCCCACTTTAGTTAAATAAATGAAATTTTCACTTAAAATCTGCATGGTTTTATTAAATATACTTAAATACAATTTTTATATGTTAGATTTAAGTTAATAACCCCATAGGTACACCAGAAAACGTAATTTAACGTTCTAGGGGTAAAATATTTCAATTTCCGCTCAGATTTAAAAATTCACCATCTTCCCACTTTAGTTAAATAAATGAAATTTTCACTTAAAATCTGCATGGTTTTATTAAATATACTTAAATACAATTTTTATATGTTAGATTTAAGTTAATAACTCCATAGGTGCACCAGAAAACGTAATTTAACGTTCTAGGGGTAAAATATTTCAATTTCCGCTCAGATTTAATAATTGACCCTTTTCCCACTACAATTAAATAAATTAAATTTTCACTTAAAATCTGCATAGTTTTATTTAATATACTTAATTACAATTTTTATATGTTAGATTTAAGTTAATAACCCCATAGGTACACCAGAAAACGTAATTTAACGTTATAGGGGTAAAATATTTCAATTTCCGCTCAGATTTAATAATTGACCCTTTTCCCACTACAATTAAATAAAAAAAATTTTCACTTTAAAACTAAAGAGTTTTTTTAAATATATTAAATTACAATTTTTAAATATTAGATTTAAGTTAATAACCCCATAGGTGCACCAGAAAACGTAATTTAACGTTCTAGGGGTAAAATATTTCAATTTCCGCTCAGATTTAAAAATTCACCATCTTCCCACTTTAGTTAAATAAATGAAATTTTCACTTAAAATCTGCATGGTTTTATTAAATATACTTAAATACAATTTTTATATGTTAGATTTAAGTTAATAACCCCATAGGTGCACCAGAAAACGTAATTTAACGTTCTAGGGGTAAAAATATTTCAATTTCCGCTCAGATTTAAAAATTGACCATCTTCCCACTATAGTTAAATAAATGAAATTTTCACTTAAAATCTGCATGGTTTTATTAAATATACTTAAATACAATTTTTATATGTTAGATTTAAGTTAATAACTCCATAGGTGCACCAGAAAACGTAATTTAACGTTCTAGGGGTAAAATATTTCAATTTCCGCTCAGATTTAAAAATTCACCATCTTCCCACTTTAGTTAAATAAATGAAATTTTCACTTAAAATCTGCATGGTTTTATTAAATATACTTAAATACAATTTTTATATGTTAGATTTAAGTTAATAACCCCATAGGTACACCAGAAACGTAATTTAACGTTCTAGGGGTAAAATATATCAATTTCCGCTCAGATTTAATAATTGACCCTTTTCCCACTACAATTAAATAAAAAAAATTTTCACTTTAAAACAAAAGAGTTTTTTTAAATATATTAAATTACAATTTTTATATGTTAGATTTAAGTTAATAACCCCATAGGTGCACCAGAAAACGTAATTTAACGTTCTAGGGGTAAAATATTTCAATTTCCGCTCAGATTTAAAAATTGACCATCTTCCCACTTTAGTTAAATAAATGAAATTTTCACTTTAAAACTAATGAGTTTTTTTAAATATATTAAATTACAATTTTTAAATATTAGATTTAAGTTAATAACCCAATAGGTGCACCAGAAAACGTAATTTAACGTTCTAGGGGTAAAATATTTCAATTTCCGCTCAGATTTAAAAATTCACCATCTTCCCACTTTAGTTAAATAAATGAAATTTTCACTTAAAATCTGCATGGTTTTATTAAATATACTTAAATACAATTTTTATATGTTAGATTTAAGTTAATAACCCCATAGGTACACCAGAAAACGTAATTTAACGTTCTAGGGGTAAAATATTTCAATTTCCGCTCAGATTTAAAAATTCACCATCTTCCCACTTTAGTTAAATAAATGAAATTTTCACTTAAAATCTGCATGGTTTTATTAAATATACTTAAATACAATTTTTATATGTTAGATTTAAGTTAATAACTCCATAGGTGCACCAGAAAACGTAATTTAACGTTCTAGGGGTAAAATATTTCAATTTCCGCTCAGATTTAATAATTGACCCTTTTCCCACTACAATTAAATAAATTAAATTTTCACTTAAAATCTGCATAGTTTTATTTAATATACTTAATTACAATTTTTATATGTTAGATTTAAGTTAAAAACCCCATAGGTACACCAGTAAACGTAATTTAACGTTCTAGGGGTAAAATATTTCAATTTCCGCTCAGATTTAAAAATTCACCATCTTCCCACTTTAGTTAAATAAATGAAATTTTCACTTTAAAACTAAAGAGTTTTTTTAAATATATAAAATTACAATTTTTAAATATTAGATTTAAGTTAATAACCCCATAGGTGCACCAGAAAACGTAATTTAACGTTCTAGGGGTAAAATATTTCAATTTCCGCTCAGATTTAAAAATTCACCATCTTCCCACTTTAGTTAAATAAATGAAATTTTCACTTAAAATCTGCATGGTTTTATTAAATATACTTAAATACAATTTTTATATGTTAGATTTAAGTTAATAACCCCATAGGTGCACCAGAAAACGTAATTTAACGTTCTAGGGGTAAAATATTTCAATTTCCGCTCAGATTTAAAAATTCACCATCTTCCCACTTTAGTTAAATAAATGAAATTTTCACTTAAAATCTGCATGGTTTTATTAAATATACTTAAATACAATTTTTATATGTTAGATTTAAGTTAATAACCCCATAGGTACACCAGAAAACGTAATTTAACGTTCTAGGGGTAAAATATTTCAATTTCCGCTCAGATTTAATAATTGACCCTTTTCCCACTACAATTAAATAAAAAAAATTTTCACTTTAAAACTAAAGAGTTTTTTTTAAATATATTAAATTACAATTTTTAAATATTAGATTTAAGTTAATAACCCCATAGGTGCACCAGAAAACGTAATTTAACGTTCTAGAGGTAAAATATTTCAATTTCCGCTCAGATTTAAAAATTCACCATCTTCCCACTTTAGTTAAATAAATGAAATTTTCACTTAAAATCTGCATGGTTTTATTAAATATACTTAAATACAATTTTTATATGTTAGATTTAAGTTAATAACCCCATAGGTGCACCAGAAAACGTAATTTAACGTTCTAGGGGTAAAATATTTCAATTTCCGCTCAGATTTAAAATTTGACCATCTTCCCACTATAGTTAAATAAATGAAATTTTCACTTAAAATCTGCATGGTTTTATTAAATATACTTAAATACAATTTTTATATGTTAGATTTAAGTTAATAACTCCATAGGTGCACCAGAAAACGTAATTTAACGTTCTAGGGGTAAAATATTTCAATTTCCGCTCAGATTTAAAAATTCACCATCTTCCCACTTTAGTTAAATAAATGAAATTTTCACTTAAAATCTGCATGGTTTTATTAAATATACTTAAATACAATTTTTATATGTTAGATTTAAGTTAATAACCCCATAGGTACACCAGAAAAACGTAATTTAACGTTCTAGGGGTAAAATATTTCAATTTCCGCTCAGATTTAAAAATTCACCATCTTCCCACTTTAGTTAAATAAATGAAATTTTCACTTAAAATCTGCATGGTTTTATTAAATATACTTAAATACAATTTTTATATGTTAGATTTAAGTTAATAACTCCTTAGGTGCACCAGAAAACGTAATTTAACGTTCTAGGGGTAAAATATTTCAATTTCCGCTCAGATTTAAAAATTCACCATCTTCCCACTTTAGTTAAATAAATGAAATTTTCATTTTAAAACTAAAGAGTTTTTTTTAAATATATAAAATTACAATTTTTTAAATATTAGATTTAAGTTAATAACCCCATAGGTGCACCAGAAAACGTAATTTAACGTTCTAGGGGTAAAATATTTCAATTTCCGCTCAGATTTAAAAATTCACCATCTTCCCACTTCAGTTAAATAAATGAAATTTTCACTTAAAATCTGCATGGTTTTATTAAATATACTTAAATACAATTTTTATATGTTAGATTTAAGTTAATAACCCCATAGGTGCACCAGAAAACGTAATTTAACGTTCTAGGGGTAAAATATTTCAATTTCCGCTCAGATTTAAAAATTGACCATCTTCCCACTATAGTTAAATAAATGAAATTTTCACTTAAAATCTGCATGGTTTTATTAAATATACTTAAATACAATTTTTATATGTTAGATTTAAGTTAATAACTCCATAGGTGCACCAGAAAACGTAATTTAACGTTCTAGGGGTAAAATATTTCAATTTCCGCTCAGATTTAAAAATTCACCATCTTCCCACTTTAGTTAAATAAATGAAATTTTCACTTAAAATCTGCATGGTTTTATTAAATATACTTAAATACAATTTTTATATGTTAGATTTAAGTTAATAACCCCATAGGTACACCAGAAAACGTAATTTAACGTTCTAGGGGTAAAAATATATCAATTTCCGCTCAGATTTAATAATTGACCCTTTTCCCACTACAATTAAATAAAAAAAATTTTCACTTTAAAACAAAAGAGTTTTTTTAAATATATTAAATTACAATTTTTATATGTTAGATTTAAGTTAATAACCCCATAGGTGCACCAGAAAACGTAATTTAACGTTCTAGGGGTAAAATATTTCAATTTCCGCTCAGATTTAAAAATTGACCATCTTCCCACTTTAGTTAAATAAATGAAATTTTCACTTTAAAACTAATGAGTTTTTTTAAATATATTAAATTACAATTTTTAAATATTAGATTTAAGTTAATAACCCAATAGGTGCACCAGAAAACGTAATTTAACGTTCTAGGGGTAAAATATTTCAATTTCCGCTCAGATTTAAAAATTCACCATCTTCCCACTTTAGTTAAATAAATGAAATTTTCACTTAAAATCTGCATGGTTTTATTAAATATACTTAAATACAATTTTTATATGTTAGATTTAAGTTAATAACCCCATAGGTACACCAGAAAACGTAATTTATCGTTCTAGGGGTAAAATATTTCAATTTCCGCTCAGATTTAAAAATTCACCATCTTCCCACTTTAGTTAAATAAATGAAATTTTCACTTAAAATCTGCATGGTTTTATTAAATATACTTAAATACAATTTTTATATGTTAGATTTAAGTTAATAACCCCATAGGTACACCAGAAAACGTAATTTAACGTTCTAGGGGTAAAATATATCAATTTCCGCTCAGATTTAATAATTGACCCTTTTCCCACTACAATTAAATAAAAAAAATTTTCACTTTAAAACAAAAGAGTTTTTTTAAATATATTAAATTACAATTTTTATATGTTAGATTTAAGTTAATAACCCCATAGGTGCACCAGAAAACGTAATTTAACGTTCTAGGGGTAAAATATTTCAATTTCCGCTCAGATTTAAAAATTGACCATCTTCCCACTTTAGTTAAATAAATGAAATTTTCACTTTAAAACTAATGAGTTTTTTTTAAATATATTAAATTACAATTTTTAAATATTAGATTTAAGTTAATAACCCAATAGGTGCACCAGAAAACGTAATTTAACGTTCTAGGGGTAAAATATTTCAATTTCCGCTCAGATTTAAAAATTCACCATCTTCCCACTTTAGTTAAATAAATGAAATTTTCACTTAAAATCTGCATGGTTTTATTAAATATACTTAAATACAATTTTTATATGTTAGATTTAAGTTAATAACCCCATAGGTACACCAGAAAACGTAATTTAACGTTCTAGGGGTAAAATATTTCAATTTCCGCTCAGATTTAAAAATTCACCATCTTCCCACTTTAGTTAAATAAATGAAATTTTCACTTAAAATCTGCATGGTTTTATTAAATATACTTAAATACAATTTTTATATGTTAGATTTAAGTTAATAACTCCATAGGTGCACCAGAAAACGTAATTTAACGTTCTAGGGGTAAAATATTTCAATTTCCGCTCAGATTTAATAATTGACCCTTTTCCCACTACAATTAAATAAATTAAATTTTCACTTAAAATCTGCATAGTTTTATTTAATATACTTAATTACAATTTTTATATGTTAGATTTAAGTTAAAAACCCCATAGGTACACCAGTAAACGTAATTTAACGTTCTAGGGGTAAAATATTTCAATTTCCGCTCAGATTTAAAAATTCACCATCTTCCCACTTTAGTTAAATAAATGAAATTTTCACTTTAAAACTAAAGAGTTTTTTTAAATATATAAAATTACAATTTTTAAATATTAGATTTAAGTTAATAACCCCATAGGTGCACCAGAAAACGTAATTTAACGTTCTAGGGGTAAAATATTTCAATTTCCGCTCAGATTTAAAAATTCACCATCTTCCCACTTTAGTTAAATAAATGAAATTTTCACTTAAAATCTGCATGGTTTTATTAAATATACTTAAATACAATTTTTATATGTTAGATTTAAGTTAATAACCCCATAGGTGCACCAGAAAACGTAATTTAACGTTCTAGGGGTAAAATATTTCAATTTCCGCTCAGATTTAAAAATTCACCATCTTCCCACTTTAGTTAAATAAATGAAATTTTCACTTAAAATCTGCATGGTTTTATTAAATATACTTAAATACAATTTTTATATGTTAGATTTAAGTTAATAACCCCATAGGTACACCAGAAAACGTAATTTAACGTTCTAGGGGTAAAATATTTCAATTTCCGCTCAGATTTAATAATTGACCCTTTTCCCACTACAATTAAATAAAAAAAATTTTCACTTTAAAACTAAAGAGTTTTTTTAAATATATTAAATTACAATTTTTAAATATTAGATTTAAGTTAATAACCCCATAGGTGCACCAGAAAACGTAATTTAACGTTCTAGAGGTAAAATATTTCAATTTCCGCTCAGATTTAAAAATTTCCCACTTTAGTTAAATAAATGAAATTTTCACTTAAAATCTGCATGGTTTTATTAAATATACTTAAATACAATTTTTATATGTTAGATTTAAGTTAATAACCCCATAGGTGCACCAGAAAACGTAATTTAACGTTCTAGGGGTAAAATATTTCAATTTCCGCTCAGATTTAAAATTTGACCATCTTCCCACTATAGTTAAATAAATGAAATTTTCACTTAAAATCTGCATGGTTTTATTAAATATACTTAAATACAATTTTTATATGTTAGATTTAAGTTAATAACTCCATAGGTGCACCAGAAAACGTAATTTAACGTTCTAGGGGGTAAAATATTTCAATTTCCGCTCAGATTTAAAAAATTCACCATCTTCCCACTTTAGTTAAATAAATGAAATTTTCACTTAAAATCTGCATGGTTTTATTAAATATACTTAAATACAAATTTTTATATGTTAGATTTAAGTTAATAACCCCATAGGTACACCAGAAAACGTAATTTAACGTTCTAGGGGTAAAATATTTCAATTTCCGCTCAGATTTAAAAATTCACCATCTTCCCACTTTAGTTAAATAAATGAAATTTTCACTTAAAATCTGCATGGTTTTATTAAATATACTTAAATACAATTTTTATATGTTAGATTTAAGTTAATAACTCCTTAGGTGCACCAGAAAACGTAATTTAACGTTCTAGGGGTAAAATATTTCAATTTCCGCTCAGATTTAAAAATTCACCATCTTCCCACTTTAGTTAAATAAATGAAATTTTCATTTTAAAACTAAAGAGTTTTTTTAAATATATAAAATTACAATTTTTAAATATTAGATTTAAGTTAATAACCCCATAGGTGCACCAGAAAACGTAATTTAAACGTTCTAGGGGTAAAATATTTCAATTTCCGCTCAGATTTAAAAATTCACCATCTTCCCACTTCAGTTAAATAAATGAAATTTTCACTTAAAATCTGCATGGTTTTATTAAATATACTTAAATACAATTTTTATATGTTAGATTTAAGTTAATAACCCCATAGGTGCACCAGAAAACGTAATTTAACGTTCTAGGGGTAAAATATTTCAATTTCCGCTCAGATTTAAAAATTGACCATCTTCCCACTATAGTTAAATAAATGAAATTTTCACTTAAAAATCTGCATGGTTTTATTAAATATACTTAAATACAATTTTTTATATGTTAGATTTAAGTTAATAACTCCATAGGTGCACCAGAAAACGTAATTTAACGTTCTAGGGGTAAAATATTTCAATTTCCGCTCAGATTTAAAAATTCACCATCTTCCCACTTTAGTTAAATAAATGAAATTTTCACTTAAAATCTGCATGGTTTTATTAAATATACTTAAATACAATTTTTATATGTTAGATTTAAGTTAATAACCCCATAGGTACACCAGAAAACGTAATTTAACGTTCTAGGGGTAAAATATATCAATTTCCGCTCAGATTTAATAATTGACCCTTTTCCCACTACAATTAAATAAAAAAAATTTTCACTTTAAAACAAAAGAGTTTTTTTTAAATATATTAAATTACAATTTTTATATGTTAGATTTAAGTTAATAACCCCATAGGTGCACCAGAAAACGTAATTTAACGTTCTAGGGGTAAAATATTTCAATTTCCGCTCAGATTTAAAAATTGACCATCTTCCCACTTTAGTTAAATAAATGAAATTTTCACTTTAAAACTAATGAGTTTTTTTAAATATATTAAATTACAATTTTTAAATATTAGATTTAAGTTAATAACCCAATAGGTGCACCAGAAAACGTAATTTAACGTTCTAGGGGTAAAATATTTCAATTTCCGCTCAGATTTAAAAAATTCACCATCTTCCCACTTTAGTTAAATAAATGAAATTTTCACTTAAAATCTGCATGGTTTTATTAAATATACTTAAATACAATTTTTATATGTTAGATTTAAGTTAATAACCCCCATAGGTACACCAGAAAACGTAATTTATCGTTCTAGGGGTAAAATATTTCAATTTCCGCTCAGATTTAAAAATTCACCATCTTCCCACTTTAGTTAAATAAATGAAATTTTCACTTAAAATCTGCATGGTTTTATTAAATATACTTAAATACAATTTTTATATGTTAGATTTAAGTTAATAACTCCATAGGTGCACCAGAAAACGTAATTTAACGTTCTAGGGGTAAAATATTTCAATTTCCGCTCAGATTTAATAATTGACCCTTTTCCCACTACAATTAAATAAATTAAATTTTCACTTAAAATCTGCATAGTTTTAATTAATTACAATTTTTATATGTTAGATTTAAGTTAAAAACCCCATAGGTACACCAGTAAACGTAATTTAACGTTCTAGGGGTAAAATATTTCAATTTCCGCTCAGATTTAAAAATTCACCATCTTCCCACTTTAGTTAAATAAATGAAATTTTCACTTTAAAACTAAAGAGTTTTTTTAAATATATAAAATTTACAATTTTTAAATATTAGATTTAAGTTAATAACCCCATAGGTGCACCAGAAAACGTAATTTAACGTTCTAGGGGTAAAATATTTCAATTTCCGCTCAGATTTAAAAATTCACCATCTTCCCACTTTAGTTAAATAAATGAAATTTTCACTTAAAATCTGCATGGTTTTATTAAATATACTTAAATACAATTTTTATATGTTAGATTTAAGTTAATAAACCCCATAGGTGCACCAGAAAACGTAATTTAACGTTCTAGGGTGGTAAAATATTTCAATTTCCGCTCAGATTTAAAAATTCACCATCTTCCCACTTTAGTTAAATAAATGAAATTTTCACTTAAAATCTGCATGGTTTTATTAAATATACTTAAATACAATAATTTTATATGTTAGATTTAAGTTAATAACCCCATAGGTACACCAGAAAACGTAATTTAACGTTCTAGGGGTAAAATATTTCAATTTCCGCTCAGATTTAATAATTGACCCTTTTCCCACTACAATTAAATAAAAAAAATTTTCACTTTAAAACTAAAGAGTTTTTTTAAATATATTAAATTACAATTTTTAAATATTAGATTTAAGTTAATAACCCCATAGGTGCACCAGAAAACGTAATTTAACGTTCTAGAGGTAAAATATTTCAATTTCCGCTCAGATTTAAAAATTCACCATCTTCCCACTTTAGTTAAATAAATGGAAATTTTTCACTTAAAATCTGCATGGTTTTATTAAATATACTTAAATACAATTTTTATATGTTAGATTTAAGTTAATAACCCCATAGGTGCACCAGAAAACGTAATTTAACGTTCTAGGGGTAAAATATTTCAATTTCCGCTCAGATTTAAAATTTGACCATCTTCCCACTATAGTTAAATAAATGAAATTTTCACTTAAAATCTGCATGGTTTTATTAAATATACTTAAATACAATTTTTATATGTTAGATTTTAAGTTAATAACTCCATAGGTGCACCAGAAAACGTAATTTAACGTTCTAGGGGTAAAATATTTCAATTTCCGCTCAGATTTAAAAATTCACCATCTTCCCACTTTAGTTAAAATAAATGAAATTTTCACTTAAAATCTGCATGGTTTTATTAAATATACTTAAATACAATTTTTATATGTTAGATTTAAGTTAATAACCCCATAGGTACACCAGAAAACGTAATTTAACGTTCTAGGGGTAAAATATTTCAATTTCCGCTCAGATTTAAAAATTCACCATCTTCCCACTTTAGTTAAATAAATGAAATTTTCACTTAAAATCTGCATGGTTTTATTAAATATACTTAAATACAATTTTTATATGTTAGATTTAAGTTAATAACTCCTTAGGTGCACCAGAAAACGTAATTTAACGTTCTAGGGGTAAAATATTTCAATTTCCGCTCAGATTTAAAAATTCACCATCTTCCCACTTTAGTTTAAATAAATGAAATTTTCATTTTAAAACTAAAGAGTTTTTTTTAAATATATAAAATTACAATTTTTTAAATATTAGATTTAAGTTAATAACCCCATAGGTGCACCAGAAAACGTAATTTAACGTTCTAGGGGTAAAATATTTCAATTTCCGCTCAGATTTAAAAATTCACCATCTTCCCACTTCAGTTAAATAAATGAAATTTTCACTTAAAATCTGCATGGTTTTTATTAAATATACTTAAATACAATTTTTATATGTTAGATTTAAGTTAATAACCCCATAGGTGCACCAGAAAACGTAATTTAACGTTCTAGGGGTAAAATATTTCAATTTCCGCTCAGATTTAAAAATTGACCATCTTCCCACTATAGTTAAATAAATGAAATTTTCACTTAAAATCTGCATGGTTTTATTTAAATATACTTAAATACAATTTTTATATGTTAGATTTAAGTTAATAACTCCATAGGTGCACCAGAAAACGTAATTTAACGTTCTAGGGGTAAAATATTTCAATTTCCGCTCAGATTTAAAAATTCACCATCTTCCCACTTTAGTTAAATAAATGAAATTTTCACTTAAAATCTGCATGGTTTTATTAAATATACTTAAATACAATTTTTATATGTTAGATTTAAGTTAATAACCCCATAGGTACACCAGAAAACGTAATTTAACGTTCTAGGGGTAAAATATATCAATTTCCGCTCAGATTTAATAATTGACCCTTTTCCCACTACAATTAAATAAAAAAAATTTTCACTTTAAAACAAAAGAGTTTTTTTAAATATATTATAAATTACAATTTTTTATATGTTAGATTTAAGTTAATAACCCCATAGGTGCACCAGAAAACGTAATTTAACGTTCTAGGGGTAAAATATTTCAATTTCCGCTCAGATTTAAAAATTGACCATCTTCCCACTTTAGTTAAATAAATGAAATTTTCACTTTAAAACTAATGAGTTTTTTTAAATATATTAAATTACAATTTTTAAATATTAGATTTAAGTTAATAACCCAATAGGTGCACCAGAAAACGTAATTTAACGTTCTAGGGGTAAAATATTTCAATTTCCGCTCAGATTTAAAAATTCACCATCTTCCCACTTTAGTTAATTAAATGAAATTTTCACTTAAAATCTGCATGGTTTTATTAAATATACTTAAATACAATTTTTATATGTTAGATTTAAGTTAATAACCCCATAGGTACACCAGAAAACGTAATTTATCGTTCTAGGGGTAAAATATTTCAATTTCCGCTCAGATTTAAAAATTCACCATCTTCCCACTTTAGTTAAATAAATGAAATTTTCACTTAAAATCTGCATGGTTTTATTAAATATACTTAAATACAATTTTTATATGTTAGATTTAAGTTAATAACTCCATAGGTGCACCAGAAAACGTAATTTAACGTTCTAGGGGTAAAATATTTCAATTTCCGCTCAGATTTAATAATTGACCCTTTTCCCACTACAATTAAATAAATTAAATTTTCACTTAAAATCTGCATAGTTTTATTTAATATACTTAATTACAATTTTTATATGTTAGATTTAAGTTAAAAACCCCATAGGTACACCAGTAAACGTAATTTAACGTTCTAGGGGTAAAATATATCAATTTCCGCTCAGATTTAATAATTGACCCTTTTCCCCAATACAATTAAATAAAAAAAATTTTCACTTTAAAACTAAAGAGTTTTTTTAAATATATTAAATTACAATTTTTAAACATTAGATTTAAGTTAATAACCCCATAGGTGCACCAGAAAACGTAATTTAACGTTCTAGGGGTAAAATATTTCAATTTCCGCTCAGATTTAAAAATTCACCATCTTCCCACTTTAGTTAAATAAATGAAATTTTCACTTTAAAACTAAAGAGTTTTTTTAAATATATAAAATTACAATTTTTAAATATTAGATTTAAGTTAATAACCCCATAGGTGCACCAGAAAACGTAATTTAACGTTCTAGGGGTAAAATATTTCAATTTCCGCTCAGATTTAAAAATTCACCATCTTCCCACTTTAGTTAAATAAATGAAATTTTCACTTAAAATCTGCATGGTTTTATTAAATATACTTAAATACAATTTTTATATGTTAGATTTAAGTTAATAACCCCATAGGTGCACCAGAAAACGTAATTTAACGTTCTAGGGGTAAAATATTTCAATTTCCGCTCAGATTTAAAAATTGACCATCTTCCCACTATAGTTAAATAAATGAAATTTTCACTTAAAATCTGCATGGTTTTATTAAATATACTTAAATACAATTTTTATATGTTAGATTTAAGTTAATAACTCCATAGGTGCACCAGAAAACGTAATTTAACGTTCTAGGGGTAAAATATTTCAATTTCCGCTCAGATTTAAAAATTCACCATCTTCCCACTTTAGTTAAATAAATGAAATTTTCACTTAAAATCTGCATGGTTTTTATTAAATATACTTAAATACAATTTTTATATGTTAGATTTAAGTTAATAACCCCATAGGTACACCAGAAAACGTAATTTAACGTTCTAGGGGTAAAATATATCAATTTCCGCTCAGATTTAATAATTGACCCTTTTCCCACTACAATTAAATAAAAAAAATTTTCACTTTAAAACAAAAGAGTTTTTTTAAATATATTAAATTACAATTTTTATATGTTAGATTTAAGTTAATAACCCCATAGGTGCACCAGAAAACGTAATTTAACGTTCTAGGGGTAAAATATTTCAATTTCCGCTCAGATTTAAAAATTGACCATCTTCCCACTTTAGTTAAATAAATGAAATTTTCACTTTAAAACTAATGAGTTTTTTTAAATATATTAAATTACAATTTTTAAATATTAGATTTAAGTTAATAACCCAATAGGTGCACCAGAAAACGTAATTTAACGTTCTAGGGGTAAAATATTTCAATTTCCGCTCAGATTTAAAAATTCACCATCTTCCCACTTTAGTTAAATAAATGAAATTTTCACTTAAAATCTGCATGGTTTTATTAAATATACTTAAATACAATTTTTATATGTTAGATTTAAGTTAATAACCCCATAGGTACACCAGAAAACGTAATTTAACGTTCTAGGGGTAAAATATTTCAATTTCCGCTCAGATTTAAAAATTCACCATCTTCCCACTTTAGTTAAATAAATGAAATTTTCACTTAAAATCTGCATGGTTTTATTAAATATACTTAAATACAATTTTTATATGTTAGATTTAAGTTAATAACTCCATAGGTGCACCAGAAAACGTAATTTAACGTTCTAGGGGTAAAATATTTCAATTTCCGCTCAGATTTAATAATTGACCCTTTTCCCACTACAATTAAATAAATTAAATTTTCACTTAAATTCTGCATAGTTTTATTTAATATACTTAATTACAATTTTTATATGTTAGATTTAAGTTAAAAACCCCATAGGTACACCAGTAAACGTAATTTAACGTTCTAGGGGTAAAATATATCAATTTCCGCTCAGATTTAATAATTGACCCTTTTCCCAATACAATTAAATAAAAAAAATTTTCACTTTAAAACTAAAGAGTTTTTTTAAATATATTAAATTACAATTTTTAAACATTAGATTTAAGTTAATAACCTCATAGGTGCACCAGAAAACGTAATTTAACGTTCTAGGGGTAAAATATTTCAATTTCCGCTCAGATTTAAAAATTCACCATCTTCCCACTTTAGTTAAATAAATGAAATTTTCACTTTAAAACTAAAGAGTTTTTTTAAATATATAAAATTACAATTTTTAAATATTAGATTTAAGTTAATAACCCCATAGGTGCACCAGAAAACGTAATTTAACGTTCTAGGGGTAAAATATTTCAATCTCCGCTCAGATTTAAAAATTCACCATCTTCCCACTTTAGTTAAATAAATGAAATTTTCACTTTAAAACTAATGAGTTTTTTTAAATATATTAAATTACAATTTTTAAATATTAGATTTAAGTTAATAACCCAATAGGTGCACCAGAAAACGTAATTTAACGTTCTAGGGGTAAAATATTTCAATTTCCGCTCAGATTTAAAAATTCACCATCTTCCCACTTTAGTTAAATAAATGAAATTTTCACTTAAAATCTGCATGGTTTTATTAAATATACTTAAATACAATTTTTATATGTTAGATTTAAGTTAATAACCCCATAGGTACAACCAGAAAACGTAATTTAACGTTCTAGGGGTAAAATATTTCAATTTCCGCTCAGATTTAAAAATTCACCATCTTCCCACTTTAGTTAAATAAATGAAATTTTCACTTAAAATCTGCATGGTTTTATTAAATATACTTAAATACAATTTTTATATGTTAGATTTAAGTTAATAACTCCATAGGTGCACCAGAAAACGTAATTTAACGTTCTAGGGGTAAAATATTTCAATTTCCGCTCAGATTTAATAATTGACCCTTTTCCCACTACAATTAAATAAATTAAATTTTCACTTAAAATCTGCATAGTTTTATTTAATATACTTAATTACAATTTTTATATGTTAGATTTAAGTTAAAAACCCCATAGGTACACCAGTAAACGTAATTTAACGTTCTAGGGGTAAAATATTTCAATTTCCGCTCAGATTTAAAAATTCACCATCTTCCCACTTTAGTTAAATAAATGAAATTTTCACTTTAAAACTAAAGAGTTTTTTTTAAATATATAAAATTACAATTTTTAAATATTAGATTTAAGTTAATAACCCCATAGGTGCACCAGAAAACGTAATTTAACGTTCTAGGGGTAAAATATTTCAATTTCCGCTCAGATTTAAAAATTCACCATCTTCCCACTTTAGTTAAATAAATGAAATTTTCACTTAAAATCTGCATGGTTTTATTAAATATACTTAAATACAATTTTTATATGTTAGATTTAAGTTAATAACCCCATAGGTGCACCAGAAAACGTAATTTAACGTTCTAGGGGTAAAATATTTCAATTTCCGCTCAGATTTAAAAATTCACCATCTTCCCACTTTAGTTAAATAAATGAAATTTTCACTTAAAATCTGCATGGTTTTATTAAATATACTTAAATACAATTTTTATATGTTAGATTTAAGTTAATAACCCCATAGGTACACCAGAAAACGTAATTTAACGTTCTAGGGGTAAAATATTTCAATTTCCGCTCAGATTTAATAATTGACCCTTTTCCCACTACAATTAAATAAAAAAAAATTTTCACTTTAAAACTAAAGAGTTTTTTTAAATATATTAAATTACAATTTTTAAATATTAGATTTAAGTTAATAACCCCATAGGTGCACCAGAAAACGTAATTTAACGTTCTAGAGGTAAAATATTTCAATTTCCGCTCAGATTTAAAAATTCACCATCTTCCCACTTTAGTTAAATAAATGAAATTTTCACTTAAAATCTGCATGGTTTTATTAAATATACTTAAATACAATTTTTATATGTTAGATTTAAGTTAATAACCCCATAGGTGCACCAGAAAACGTAATTTAACGTTCTAGGGGTAAAATATTTCAATTTCCGCTCAGATTTAAAATTTGACCATCTTCCCACTATAGTTAAATAAATGAAATTTTCACTTAAAATCTGCATGGTTTTATTAAATATACTTAAATACAATTTTTATATGTTAGATTTAAGTTAATAACTCCATAGGTGCACCAGAAAACGTAATTTAACGTTCTAGGGGTAAAATATTTCAATTTCCGCTCAGATTTAAAAATTCACCATCTTCCCACTTTAGTTAAATAAATGAAATTTTCACTTAAAATCTGCATGGTTTTATTAAATATACTTAAATACAATTTTTATATGTTAGATTTAAGTTAATAACCCCATAGGTACACCAGAAAACGTAATTTAACGTTCTAGGGGTAAAATATTTCAATTTCCGCTCAGATTTAAAAATTCACCATCTTCCCACTTTAGTTAAATAAATGAAATTTTCACTTAAAATCTGCATGGTTTTATTAAATATACTTAAATACAATTTTTATATGTTAGATTTAAGTTAATAACTCCTTAGGTGCACCAGAAAACGTAATTTAACGTTCTAGGGGTAAAATATTTCAATTTCCGCTCAGATTTAAAAATTCACCATCTTCCCACTTTAGTTAAATAAATGAAATTTTCATTTTAAAACTAAAGAGTTTTTTTAAATATATAAAATTACAATTTTTTAAATATTAGATTTAAGTTAATAACCCCATAGGTGCACCAGAAAACGTAATTTAACGTTCTAGGGGTAAAATATTTCAATTTCCGCTCAGATTTAAAAATTCACCATCTTCCCACTTCAGTTAAATAAATGAAATTTTCACTTAAAATCTGCATGGTTTTATTAAATATACTTAAATACAATTTTTTATATGTTAGATTTAAGTTAATAACCCCATAGGTGCACCAGAAAACGTAATTTAACGTTCTAGGGGTAAAATATTTCAATTTCCGCTCAGATTTAAAAATTGACCATCTTCCCACTATAGTTAAATAAATGAAATTTTCACTTAAAATCTGCATGGTTTTATTAAATATACTTAAATACAATTTTTATATGTTAGATTTAAGTTAATAACTCCATAGGTGCACCAGAAAACGTAATTTAACGTTCTAGGGGTAAAATATTTCAATTTCCGCTCAGATTTAAAAATTCACCATCTTCCCACTTTAGTTAAATAAATGAAATTTTCACTTAAAATCTGCATGGTTTTATTAAATATACTTAAATACAATTTTTATATGTTAGATTTAAGTTAATAACCCCATAGGTACACCAGAAAACGTAATTTAACGTTCTAGGGGTAAAATATATCAATTTCCGCTCAGATTTAATAATTGACCCTTTTCCCACTACAATTAAATAAAAAAAATTTTCACTTTAAAACAAAAGAGTTTTTTTTAAATATATTAAATTACAATTTTTATATGTTAGATTTAAGTTAATAACCCCATAGGTGCACCAGAAAACGTAATTTAACGTTCTAGGGGTAAAATATTTCAATTTCCGCTCAGATTTAAAAAATTGACCATCTTCCCACTTTAGTTAAATAAATGAAATTTTCACTTTAAAACTAATGAGTTTTTTTAAATATATTAAATTACAATTTTTAAATATTAGATTTAAGTTAATAACCCAATAGGTGCACCAGAAAACGTAATTTAACGTTCTAGGGGTAAAATATTTCAATTTCCGCTCAGATTTAAAAATTCACCATCTTCCCACTTTAGTTAAATAAATGAAATTTTCACTTAAAATCTGCATGGTTTTATTAAATATACTTAAATACAATTTTTATATGTTAGATTTAAGTTAATAACCCCATAGGTACACCAGAAAACGTAATTTAACGTTCTAGGGGTAAAATATTTCAATTTCCGCTCAGATTTAAAAATTCACCATCTTCCCACTTTAGTTAAATAAATGAAATTTTCACTTAAAATCTGCATGGTTTTATTAAATATACTTAAATACAATTTTTATATGTTAGATTTAAGTTAATAACTCCATAGGTGCACCAGAAAACGTAATTTAACGTTCTAGGGGTAAAATATTTCAATTTCCGCTCAGATTTAATAATTGACCCTTTTCCCACTACAATTAAATAAATTAAATTTTCACTTAAAATCTGCATAGTTTTATTTAATATACTTAATTACAATTTTTATATGTTAGATTTAAGTTAAAAACCCCATAGGTACACCAGTAAACGTAATTTAACGTTCTAGGGGTAAAATATATCAATTTCCGCTCAGATTTAATAATTGACCCTTTTCCCAATACAATTAAATAAAAAAAATTTTCACTTTAAAACTAAAGAGTTTTTTTAAATATATTAAATTACAATTTTTAAACATTAGATTTAAGTTAATAACCCCATAGGTGCACCAGAAAACGTAATTTAACGTTCTAGGGGTAAAATATTTCAATTTCCGCTCAGATTTAAAAATTCACCATCTTCCCACTTTAGTTAAATAAATGAAATTTTCACTTTAAAACTAAAGAGTTTTTTTAAATATATAAAATTACAATTTTTAAATATTAGATTTAAGTTAATAAACCCCATAGGTGCACCAGAAAACGTAATTTAACGTTCTAGGGGTAAAATATTTCAATTTCCGCTCAGATTTAAAAATTCACCATCTTCCCACTTTAGTTAAATAAATGAAATTTTCACTTAAAATCTGCATGGTTTTATTAAATATACTTAAATACAATTTTTATATGTTAGATTTAAGTTAATAACCCCATAGGTACACCAGAAAACGTAATTTAACGTTCTAGGGGTAAAATATTTCAATTTCCGCTCAGATTTAATAATTGACCCTTTTCCCACTACAATTAAATAAAAAAAATTTTCACTTTAAAACTAAAGAGTTTTTTTAAATATATTAAATTACAATTTTTAAATATTAGATTTAAGTTAATAACCCCATAGGTGCACCAGAAAACGTAATTTAACGTTCTAGAGGTAAAATATTTCAATTTCCGCTCAGATTTAAAAATTCACCATCTTCCCACTTTAGTTAAATAAATGAAATTTTCACTTAAAATCTGCATGGTTTTATTAAATATACTTAAATACAATTTTTATATGTTAGATTTAAGTTAATAACCCCATAGGTGCACCAGAAAACGTAATTTAACGTTCTAGGGGTAAAATATTTCAATTTCCGCTCAGATTTAAAATTTGACCATCTTCCCACTATAGTTAAATAAATGAAATTTTCACTTAAAATCTGCATGGTTTTATTAAATATACTTAAATACAATTTTTATATGTTAGATTTAAGTTAATAACTCCATAGGTGCACCAGAAAACTGTAATTTAACGTTCTAGGGGTAAAATATTTCAATTTCCGCTCAGATTTAAAAATTCACCATCTTCCCACTTTAGTTAAATAAATGAAATTTTCACTTAAAATCTGCATGGTTTTATTAAATATACTTAAATACAATTTTTATATGTTAGATTTAAGTTAATAACCCCATAGGTACACCAGAAAACGTAATTTAACGTTCTAGGGTAAAATATTTCAATTTCCGCTCAGATTTAAAAATTCACCATCTTCCCACTTTAGTTAAATAAATGAAAATTTTCACTTAAAATCTGCATGGTTTTATTAATATACTTAAATACAATTTTTATATGTTAGATTTAAGTTAATAACTCCTTAGGTGCACCAGAAAACGTAATTTAACGTTCTAGGGGTAAAATATTTCAATTTCCGCTCAGATTTAAAAATTCACCATCTTCCCACTTTAGTTAAATAAATGAAATTTTCATTTTAAAACTAAAGAGTTTTTTTAAATATATAAAATTACAATTTTTAAATATTAGATTTAAGTTAATAACCCCATAGGTGCACCAGAAAACGTAATTTAACGTTCTAGGGGTAAAATATTTCAATTTCCGCTCAGATTTAAAAATTCACCATCTTCCCACTTCAGTTAAATAAATGAAATTTTCACTTAAAATCTGCATGGTTTTATTAAATATACTTAAATACAATTTTTATATGTTAGATTTAAGTTAATAACCCCATAGGTGCACCAGAAAACGTAATTTAACGTTCTAGGGGTAAAATATTTCAATTTCCGCTCAGATTAAAAATTGACCATCTTCCCACTATAGTTAAATAATGAAATTTTCACTTTAAATCTGCATGGTTTTATTAAATATACTTAAATACAATTTTATATGTTAGATTTAAGTTAATAACTCCATAGGTGCACCAGAAAACGTAATTTAACGTTCTAGGGGTAAAATATTTCAATTTCCGCTCAGATTTAAAAATTCACCATCTTCCCACTTTAGTTAAATAAATGAAATTTTCACTTAAAATCTGCATGGTTTTATTAAATATACTTAAATACAATTTTTATATGTTAGATTTAAGTTAATAACCCCATAGGTACACCAGAAAACGTAATTTAACGTTCTAGGGGTAAAATATATCAATTTCCGCTCAGATTTAATAATTGACCCTTTTCCCACTACAATTAAATAAAAAAAATTTTCACTTTAAAACAAAAGAGTTTTTTTAAATATTAAATTACAATTTTTATATGTTAGATTTAAGTTAATAACCCCATAGGTGCACCAGAAAACGTAATTTAACGTTCTAGGGGTAAAATATTTCAATTTCCGCTCAGATTTAAAAATTGACCATCTTCCCACTTTAGTTAAATAAATGAAATTTTCACTTTAAAACTAATGAGTTTTTTAAATATATTAAATTACAATTTTTAAATATTAGATTTAAGTTAATAACCCAATAGGTGCACCAGAAAACGTAATTTAACGTTCTAGGGGTAAAATATTTCAATTTCCGCTCAGATTTAAAAATTCACCATCTTCCCACTTTAGTTAAATAAATGAAATTTTCACTTAAAATCTGCATGGTTTTATTAAATATACTTAAATACAATTTTTATATGTTAGATTTAAGTTAATAACCCCATAGGTACACCAGAAAACGTAATTTATCGTTCTAGGGTAAAATATTTCAATTTCCGCTCAGATTTAAAATTCACCATCTTCCCACTTTAGTTAAATAAATGAAATTTTCACTTAAAATCTGCATGGTTTTATTAAATATACTTAAATACAATTTTTATATGTTAGATTTAAGTTAATAACTCCATAGGTGCACCAGAAAACGTAATTTAACGTTCTAGGGGTAAAATATTTCAATTTCCGCTCAGATTTAATAATTGACCCTTTTCCCACTACAATTAAATAAATTAAATTTTCACTTAAAATCTGCATAGTTTTATTTAATATACTTAATTACAATTTTTATATGTTAGATTTAAGTTAAAAACCCATAGGTACACCAGTAAACGTAATTTAACGTTCTAGGGGTAAAATATATCAATTTCCGCTCAGATTTAATAATTGACCCTTTCCCAATACAATTAAATAAAAAAAATTTTCACTTTAAAACTAAAGAGTTTTTTTAAATATATTAAATTACAATTTTTAAACATTAGATTTAAGTTAATAACCCCATAGGTGCACCAGAAAACGTAATTTAACGTTCTAGGGGTAAAATATTTCAATTTCCGCTCAGATTTAAAAATTCACCATCTTCCCACTTTAGTTAAATAAATGAAATTTTCACTTTAAACTAAAGAGTTTTTTTAAATATATAAAATTACAATTTTTAAATATTAGATTTAAGTTAATAACCCCATAGGTGCACCAGAAAACGTAATTTAACGTTCTAGGGGTAAAATATTTCAATTTCCGCTCAGATTTAAAAATTCACCATCTTCCCACTTTAGTTAAATAAATGAAATTTTCACTTAAAATCTGCATGGTTTTATTAAATATACTTAAATACAATTTTTATATGTTAGATTTAAGTTAATAACCCCATAGGTGCACCAGAAAACGTAATTTAACGTTCTAGGGGTAAAATATTTCAATTTCCGCTCAGATTTAAAATTGACCATCTTCCCACTATAGTTAAATAAATGAAATTTTCACTTAAAATCTGCATGGTTTTATTAAATATACTTAAATACAATTTTATATGTTAGATTTAAGTTAATAACTCCATAGGTGCACCAGAAAACGTAATTTAACGTTCTAGGGGTAAAATATTTCAATTTCCGCTCAGATTTAAAAATTCACCATCTTCCCACTTTAGTTAAATAAATGAAATTTTCACTTAAAATCTGCATGGTTTTATTAAATATACTTAAATACAATTTTTATATGTTAGATTTAAGTTAATAACCCCATAGGTACACCAGAAAACGTAATTTAACGTTCTAGGGGTAAAATATATCAATTTCCGCTCAGATTTAATAATTGACCCTTTTCCCACTACAATTAAATAAAAAAAATTTTCACTTTAAAACAAAAGAGTTTTTTTAAATATATTAAATTACAATTTTTATATGTTAGATTTAAGTTAATAACCCCATAGGTGCACCAGAAAACGTAATTTAACGTTCTAGGGGTAAAATATTTCAATTTCCGCTCAGATTTAAAAATTGACCATCTTCCCACTTTAGTTAAATAAATGAAATTTTCACTTTAAAACTAATGAGTTTTTTTAAATATATTAAATTACAATTTTTAAATATTAGATTTAAGTTAATAACCAATAGGTGCACCAGAAAACGTAATTTAACGTTCTAGGGGTAAAATATTTCAATTTCCGCTCAGATTTAAAAATTCACCATCTTCCCACTTTAGTTAAATAAATGAAATTTTCACTTAAAATCTGCAGGTTTTATTAAATATACTTAAATACAATTTTTATATGTTAGATTTAAGTTAATAACCCCATAGGTACACCAGAAAACGTAATTTAACGTTCTAGGGGTAAAATATTTCAATTTCCGCTCAGATTTAAAATTCACCATCTTCCCACTTTAGTTAAATAAATGAAATTTTCACTTAAAATCTGCATGGTTTTATTAAATATACTTAAATACAATTTTTATATGTTAGATTTAAGTTAATAACTCCATAGGTGCACCAGAAAACGTAATTTAACGTTCTAGGGGTAAAATATTTCAATTTCCGCTCAGATTTAATAATTGACCCTTTTCCCACTACAATTAAATAAATTAAATTTTCACTTAAATTCTGCATAGTTTTATTTAATATACTTAATTACAATTTTTATATGTTAGATTTAAGTTAAAACCCCATAGGTACACCAGTAAACGTAATTTAACGTTCTAGGGGTAAAATATATCAATTTCCGCTCAGATTTAATAATTGACCCTTTTCCCAATACAATTAAATAAAAAAAATTTTCACTTTAAAACTAAAGAGTTTTTTTAAATATATTAAATTACAATTTTTAAACATTAGATTTAAGTTAATAACCTCATAGGTGCACCAGAAAACGTAATTTAACGTTCTAGGGGTAAAATATTTCAATTTCCGCTCAGATTTAAAATTCACCATCTTCCCACTTTAGTTAAATAAATGAAATTTTCACTTTAAAACTAAAGAGTTTTTTTAAATATATAAAATTACAATTTTTAAATATTAGATTTAAGTTAATAACCCCATAGGTGCACCAGAAAACGTAATTTAACGTTCTAGGGGTAAAATATTTCAATTTCCGCTCAGATTTAAAAATTCACCATCTTCCCACTTTAGTTAAATAAATGAAATTTTCACTTTAAAACTAATGAGTTTTTTTAAATATATTAAATTACAATTTTTAAATATTAGATTTAAGTTAATAACCCAATAGGTGCACCAGAAAACGTAATTTAACGTTCTAGGGGTAAAATATTTCAATTTCCGCTCAGATTTAAAAATTCACCATCTTCCCACTTTAGTTAAATAAATGAAATTTTCACTTAAAATCTGCATGGTTTTATTAAATATACTTAAATACAATTTTTATATGTTAGATTTAAGTTAATAACCCCATAGGTACACCAGAAAACGTAATTTAACGTTCTAGGGGTAAAATATTTCAATTTCCGCTCAGATTTAAAAATTCACCATCTTCCCACTTTAGTTAAATAAATGAAATTTTCACTTAAAATCTGCATGGTTTTATTAAATATACTTAAATACAATTTTTATATGTTAGATTTAAGTTAATAACTCCATAGGTGCACCAGAAAACGTAATTTAACGTTCTAGGGGTAAAATATTTCAATTTCCGCTCAGATTTAATAATTGACCCTTTTCCCACTACAATTAAATAAATTAAATTTTCACTTAAAATCTGCATAGTTTTATTTAATATACTTAATTACAATTTTTATATGTTAGATTTAAGTTAAAAACCCATAGGTACACCAGTAAACGTAATTTAACGTTCTAGGGGTAAAATATTTCAATTTCCGCTCAGATTTAAAAATTCACCATCTTCCCACTTTAGTTAAATAAATGAAATTTTCACTTTAAAACTAAAGAGTTTTTTTAAATATATAAAATTACAATTTTAAATATTAGATTTAAGTTAATAACCCCATAGGTGCACCAGAAAACGTAATTTATCGTTCTAGGGGTAAAATATTTCAATTTCCGCTCAGATTTAAAAATTCACCATCTTCCCACTTTAGTTAATAAATGAAATTTTCACTTAAAATCTGCATGGTTTTATTAAATATACTTAAATACAATTTTTATATGTTAGATTTAAGTTAATAACCCCATAGGTGCACCAGAAAACGTAATTTAACGTTCTAGGGGTAAAATATTTCAATTTCCGCTCAGATTTAAAAATTCACCATCTTCCCACTTTAGTTAAATAAATGAAATTTTCACTTAAAATCTGCATGGTTTTATTAAATATACTTAAATACAATTTTTATATGTTAGATTTAAGTTAATAACCCCATAGGTACACCAGAAAACGTAATTTAACGTTCTAGGGGTAAAATATTTCAATTTCCGCTCAGATTTAATAATTGACCCTTTTCCCACTACAATTAAATAAAAAAAATTTCACTTTAAAACTAAAGAGTTTTTTTAAATATATTAAATTACAATTTTTAAATATTAGATTTAAGTTAATAACCCCATAGGTGCACCAGAAAACGTAATTTAACGTTCTAGAGGTAAAATATTTCAATTTCCGCTCAGATTTAAAAATTCACCATCTTCCCACTTTAGTTAAATAAATGAAATTTTCACTTAAAATCTGCATGGTTTTATTAAATATACTTAAATACAATTTTTATATGTTAGATTTAAGTTAATAACCCCATAGGTGCACCAGAAAACGTAATTTAACGTTCTAGGGGTAAAATATTTCAATTTCCGCTCAGATTTAAAATTTGACCATCTTCCCACTATAGTTAAATAAATGAAATTTTCACTTAAAATCTGCATGGTTTTATTAAATATACTTAAATACAATTTTTATATGTTAGATTTAAGTTAATAACTCCATAGGTGCACCAGAAAACGTAATTTAACGTTCTAGGGGTAAAATATTTCAATTTCCGCTCAGATTTAAAAATTCACCATCTTCCCACTTTAGTTAAATAAATGAAATTTTCACTTAAAATCTGCATGGTTTTATTAAATATACTTAAATACAATTTTTATATGTTAGATTTAAGTTAATAACCCCATAGGTACACCAGAAAACGTAATTTAACGTTCTAGGGGTAAAATATTTCAATTTCCGCTCAGATTTAAAAATTCACCATCTTCCCACTTTAGTTAAATAAATGAAATTTTCACTTAAAATCTGCATGGTTTTATTAAATATACTTAAATACAATTTTTATATGTTAGATTTAAGTTAATAACTCCTTAGGTGCACCAGAAAACGTAATTTAACGTTCTAGGGGTAAAATATTTCAATTTCCGCTCAGATTTAAAAATTCACCATCTTCCCACTTTAGTTAAATAAATGAAATTTTCATTTTAAAACTAAAGAGTTTTTTTAAATATATAAAATTACAATTTTTAAATATTAGATTTAAGTTAATAACCCCATAGGTGCACCAGAAAACGTAATTTAACGTTCTAGGGGTAAATATTTCAATTTCCGCTCAGATTTAAAAATTCACCATCTTCCCACTTCAGTTAAATAAATGAAATTTTCACTTAAAATCTGCATGGTTTTATTAAATATACTTAAATACAATTTTTATATGTTAGATTTAAGTTAATAACCCCATAGGTGCACCAGAAAACGTAATTTAACGTTCTAGGGGTAAAATATTTCAATTTCCGCTCAGATTTAAAAATTGACCATCTTCCCACTATAGTTAAATAAATGAAATTTTCACTTAAAATCTGCATGGTTTATTAAATATACTTAAATACAATTTTTATATGTTAGATTTAAGTTAATAACTCCATAGGTGCACCAGAAAACGTAATTTAACGTTCTAGGGGTAAAATATTTCAATTTCCGCTCAGATTTAAAAATTCACCATCTTCCCACTTTAGTTAAATAAATGAAATTTTCACTTAAAATCTGCATGGTTTTATTAAATATACTTAAATACAATTTTTATATGTTAGATTTAAGTTAATAACCCCATAGGTACACCAGAAAACGTAATTTAACGTTCTAGGGGTAAAATATATCAATTTCCGCTCAGATTTAATAATTGACCCTTTTCCCACTACAATTAAATAAAAAAAATTTTCACTTTAAAACAAAAGAGTTTTTTTAAATATATTAATTACAATTTTTATATGTTAGATTTAAGTTAATAACCCCATAGGTGCACCAGAAAACGTAATTTAACGTTCTAGGGGTAAAATATTTCAATTTCCGCTCAGATTTAAAATTGACCATCTTCCCACTTTAGTTAAATAAATGAAATTTTCACTTTAAAACTAATGAGTTTTTTAAATATATTAAATTACAATTTTTAAATATTAGATTTAAGTTAATAACCCAATAGGTGCACCAGAAAACGTAATTTAACGTTCTAGGGGTAAAATATTTCAATTTCCGCTCAGATTTAAAAATTCACCATCTTCCCACTTTAGTTAAATAAATGAAATTTTCACTTAAAATCTGCATGGTTTTATTAAATATACTTAAATACAATTTTATATGTTAGATTTAAGTTAATAACCCCATAGGTACACCAGAAAACGTAATTTAACGTTCTAGGGGTAAAATATTTCAATTTCCGCTCAGATTTAAAAATTCACCATCTTCCCACTTTAGTTAAATAAATGAAATTTTCACTTAAAATCTGCATGGTTTTATTAAATATACTTAAATACAATTTTTATATGTTAGATTTAAGTTAATAACTCCATAGGTGCACCAGAAAACGTAATTTAACGTTCTAGGGGTAAAATATTTCAATTTCCGCTCAGATTTAATAATTGACCCTTTTCCCACTACAATTAAATAAATTAAATTTTCACTTAAAATCTGCATAGTTTTATTTAATATACTTAATTACAATTTTTATATGTTAGATTTAAGTTAAAAACCCCATAGGTACACCAGTAAACGTAATTTAACGTTCTAGGGGTAAATATATCAATTTCCGCTCAGATTTAATAATTGACCCTTTTCCCAATACAATTAAATAAAAAAAATTTTCACTTTAAAACTAAAGAGTTTTTTTAAATATATTAAATTACAATTTTTAAACATTAGATTTAAGTTAATAACCCCATAGGTGCACCAGAAAACGTAATTTAACGTTCTAGGGGTAAAATATTTCAATTTCCGCTCAGATTTAAAAATTCACCATCTTCCCACTTTAGTTAAATAAATGAAATTTTCACTTTAAAACTAAAGAGTTTTTTTAAATATATAAAATTACAATTTTTAAATATTAGATTTAAGTTAATAACCCCATAGGTGCACCAGAAAACGTAATTTAACGTTCTAGGGGTAAAATATTTCAATTTCCGCTCAGATTTAAAAATTCACCATCTTCCCACTTTAGTTAAATAAATGAAATTTTCACTTAAAATCTGCATGGTTTTATTAAATATACTTAAATACAATTTTTATATGTTAGATTTAAGTTAATAACCCCATAGGTGCACCAGAAAACGTAATTTAACGTTCTAGGGGTAAAATATTTCAATTTCCGCTCAGATTTAAAATTCACCATCTTCCCACTTTAGTTAAATAAATGAAATTTTCACTTAAAATCTGCATGGTTTTATTAAATATACTTAAATACAATTTTTATATGTTAGATTTAAGTTAATAACCCCATAGGTACACCAGAAAACGTAATTTAACGTTCTAGGGGTAAAATATTTCAATTTCCGCTCAGATTTAATAATTGACCCTTTTCCCACTACAATTAAATAAAAAAAATTTTCACTTTAAAACTAAAGAGTTTTTTTAAATATATTAAATTACAATTTTTAAATATTAGATTTAAGTTAATAACCCCATAGGTGCACCAGAAAACGTAATTTAACGTTCTAGAGGTAAAATATTTCAATTTCCGCTCAGATTTAAAAATTCACCATCTTCCCACTTTAGTTAAATAAATGAAATTTTCACTTAAAATCTGCATGGTTTTATTAAATATACTTAAATACAATTTTTATATGTTAGATTTAAGTTAATAACCCCATAGGTGCACCAGAAAACGTAATTTAACGTTCTAGGGGTAAAATATTTCAATTTCCGCTCAGATTTAAAATTTGACCATCTTCCCACTATAGTTAAATAAATGAAATTTTCACTTAAAATCTGCATGGTTTTATTAAATATACTTAAATACAATTTTTATATGTTAGATTTAAGTTAATAACTCCATAGGTGCACCAGAAAACGTAATTTAACGTTCTAGGGGTAAAATATTTCAATTTCCGCTCAGATTTAAAAATTCACCATCTTCCCACTTTAGTTAAATAAATGAAATTTTCACTTAAAATCTGCATGGTTTTATTAAATATACTTAAATACAATTTTTATATGTTAGATTTAAGTTAATAACCCCATAGGTACACCAGAAAACGTAATTTAACGTTATAGGGGTAAAATATTTCAATTTCCGCTCAGATTTAATAATTGACCCTTTTCCCACTACAATTAAATAAAAAAAATTTTCACTTTAAAACTAAAGAGTTTTTTTAAATATATTAAATTACAATGTTTTAAATATTAGATTTAAGTTAATAACCCCATAGGTGCACCAGAAAACGTAATTTAACGTTCTAGGGGTAAAATATTTCAATTTCCGCTCAGATTTAAAAATTCACCATCTTCCCACTTTAGTTAAATAAATGAAATTTTCACTTAAAATCTGCATGGTTTTATTAAATATACTTAAATACAATTTTTATATGTTAGATTTAAGTTAATAACTCCTTAGGTGCACCAGAAAACGTAATTTAACGTTCTAGGGGTAAAATATTTCAATTTCCGCTCAGATTTAAAAATTCACCATCTTCCCACTTTAGTTAAATAAATGAAATTTTCATTTTAAAACTAAAGAGTTTTTTAAATATATAAAATTACAATTTTTAAATATTAGATTTAAGTTAATAACCCCATAGGTGCACCAGAAAACGTAATTTAACGTTCTAGGGGTAAAATATTTCAATTTCCGCTCAGATTTAAAAATTCACCATCTTCCCACTTTAGTTAAATAAATGAAATTTTCACTTAAAATCTGCATGGTTTTATTAAATATACTTAAATACAATTTTTATATGTTAGATTTAAGTTAATAACCCCATAGGTGCACCAGAAAACGTAATTTAACGTTCTAGGGGTAAAATATTTCAATTTCCGCTCAGATTTAAAAATTGACCATCTTCCCACTATAGTTAAATAAATGAAATTTTCACTTAAAATCTGCATGGTTTTATTAAATATACTTAAATACAATTTTTATATGTTAGATTTAAGTTAATAACTCCATAGGTGCACCAGAAAACGTAATTTAACGTTCTAGGGGTAAAATATTTCAATTTCCGCTCAGATTTAAAAATTCACCATCTTCCCACTTTAGTTAAATAAATGAAATTTTCACTTAAAATCTGCATGGTTTTATTAAATATACTTAAATACAATTTTTATATGTTAGATTTAAGTTAATAACCCCATAGGTACACCAGAAAACGTAATTTAACGTTCTAGGGGTAAAATATATCAATTTCCGCTCAGATTTAATAATTGACCCTTTTCCCACTACAATTAAATAAAAAAAATTTTCACTTTAAAACAAAAGAGTTTTTTTAAATATATTAAATTACAATTTTTATATGTTAGATTTAAGTTAATAACCCCATAGGTGCACCAGAAAACGTAATTTAACGTTCTAGGGGTAAAATATTTCAATTTCCGCTCAGATTTAAAAATTGACCATCTTCCCACTTTAGTTAAATAAATGAAATTTTCACTTTAAAACTAATGAGTTTTTTTAAATATATTAAATTACAATTTTTAAATATTAGATTTAAGTTAATAACCCAATAGGTGCACCAGAAAACGTAATTTAACGTTCTAGGGGTAAAATATTTCAATTTCCGCTCAGATTTAAAAATTCACCATCTTCCCACTTTAGTTAAATAAATGAAATTTTCACTTAAAATCTGCATGGTTTTATTAAATATACTTAAATACAATTTTTATATGTTAGATTTAAGTTAATAACCCCATAGGTACACCAGAAAACGTAATTTAACGTTCTAGGGGTAAAATATTTCAATTTCCGCTCAGATTTAAAAATTCACCATCTTCCCACTTTAGTTAAATAAATGAAATTTTCACTTAAAATCTGCATGGTTTTATTAAATATACTTAAATACAATTTTTATATGTTAGATTTAAGTTAATAACTCCATAGGTGCACCAGAAAACGTAATTTAACGTTCTAGGGGTAAAATATTTCAATTTCCGCTCAGATTTAATAATTGACCCTTTTCCCACTACAATTAAATAAATTAAATTTTCACTTAAAATCTGCATAGTTTTATTTAATATACTTAATTACAATTTTTATATGTTAGATTTAAGTTAAAAACCCCATAGGTACACCAGTAAACGTAATTTAACGTTCTAGGGGTAAAATATATCAATTTCCGCTCAGATTTAATAATTGACCCTTTTCCCAATACAATTAAATAAAAAAAATTTTCACTTTAAAACTAAAGAGTTTTTTTAAATATATTAAATTACAATTTTTAAACATTAGATTTAAGTTAATAACCTCATAGGTGCACCAGAAAACGTAATTTAACGTTCTAGGGGTAAAATATTTCAATTTCCGCTCAGATTTAAAAATTCACCATCTTCCCACTTTAGTTAAATAAATGAAATTTTCACTTTAAAACTAAAGAGTTTTTTTAAATATATAAAATTACAATTTTTAAATATTAGATTTAAGTTAATAACCCCATAGGTGCACCAGAAAACGTAATTTAACGTTCTAGGGGTAAAATATTTCAATTTCCGCTCAGATTTAAAAATTCACCATCTTCCCACTTTAGTTAAATAAATGAAATTTTCACTTAAAATCTGCATGGTTTTATTAAATATACTTAAATACAATTTTTATATGTTAGATTTAAGTTAATAACCCCATAGGTGCACCAGAAAACGTAATTTAACGTTCTAGGGGTAAAATATTTCAATTTCCGCTCAGATTTAAAATTCACCATCTTCCCACTTTAGTTAAATAATGAAATTTTCACTTAAAATCTGCATGGTTTTATTAAATATACTTAAATACAATTTTTATATGTTAGATTTAAGTTAATAACCCCATAGGTACACCCCAGAAAACGTAATTTAACGTTCTAGGGGTAAAATATTTCAATTTCCGCTCAGATTTAATAATTGACCCTTTTCCCACTACAATTAAATAAAAAAAATTTTCACTTTAAAACTAAAGAGTTTTTTTAAATATATTAAATTACAATTTTTAAATATTAGATTTAAGTTAATAACCCCATAGGTGCACCAGAAAACGTAATTTAACGTTCTACAGGTAAAATATTTCAATTTCCGCTCAGATTTAAAAATTCACCATCTTCCCACTTTAGTTAAATAAATGAAATTTTCACTTAAAATCTGCATGGTTTTATTAAATATACTTAAATACAATTTTTATATGTTAGATTTAAGTTAATAACCCCATAGGTGCACCAGAAAACGTAATTTAACGTTCTAGGGGTAAAATATTTCAATTTCCGCTCAGATTTAAAATTTGACCATCTTCCCACTATAGTTAAATAAATGAAATTTTCACTTAAAATCTGCATGGTTTTATTAAATATACTTAAATACAATTTTTATATGTTAGATTTAAGTTAATAACTCCATAGGTGCACCAGAAAACGTAATTTAACGTTCTAGGGGTAAAATATTTCAATTTCCGCTCAGATTTAAAAATTCACCATCTTCCCACTTTAGTTAAATAAATGAAATTTTCACTTAAAATCTGCATGGTTTTATTAAATATACTTAAATACAATTTTTATATGTTAGATTTAAGTTAATAACCCCATAGGTACACCAGAAAACGTAATTTAACGTTCTAGGGGTAAAATATTTCAATTTCCGCTCAGATTTAAAAATTCACCATCTTCCCACTTTAGTTAAATAAATGAAATTTTCACTTAAAATCTGCATGGTTTTATTAAATATACTTAAATACAATTTTTATATGTTAGATTTAAGTTAATAACTCCTTAGGTGCACCAGAAAACGTAATTTAACGTTCTAGGGGTAAAATATTTCAATTTCCGCTCAGATTTAAAAATTCACCATCTTCCCACTTTAGTTAAATAAATGAAATTTTCACTTTAAAACTAAAGAGTTTTTTTAAATATATAAAATTACAATTTTTAAATATTAGATTTAAGTTAATAACCCCATAGGTGCACCAGAAAACGTAATTTAACGTTCTAGGGGTAAAATATTTCAATTTCCGCTCAGATTTAAAATTCACCATCTTCCCACTTTAGTTAAATAAATGAAATTTTCACTTAAAATCTGCATGGTTTTATTAAATATACTTAAATACAATTTT
>NW_026869996.1:5663682-5699155 GCF_020882245.1 Rhopalosiphum padi | reverse complement strand
AAAATTGTAATTAAGTATATTAAATAAAACTATGCAGATTTTAAGTGAAAATTTAATTTATTTAATTGTAGTGGGAAAAGGGTCAATTATTAAATCTGAGCGGAAATTGAAATATTTTACCCCTAGAACGTTAAATTACGTTTTTCTGGTGCACCTATGGGGTTATAAACTTAAATCTAATATTTAAAAATTGTAATTTAATATATTTAATAAAACCCATACAGATTTTAAGTGAAAATTTCATTTATTTAACTATAGTGGGAAGATGGTCAATTTTTAAATCTGAGGAGAAATTGAAATATTTTACCCCAAGAACGTTAAATTACGTTTTCTGGTGTACCTATGGGGTTATTAACTTAAATCTAAAATATAAAAATTGTATTTAAGTATATTTAATAAAACCATGCAGATTTTAAGTGAAAATTTCATTTATTTAACTATAGTGGGAAGATGGTCAATTTTTAAATCTGAGCGGAAATTGAAATATTTTAACCCTAGAACGTTAAATTACGTTTTCTGGTGTACCTATGGAGTTATTAACTTAAATCTAACATATAAAAATTGTAATTAAGTATATTAAATAAAACTATGCAGATTTTAAGTGAAAATTTAATTTATTTAATTGTAGTGGGAAGATGGTCAATTTTTAAATCTGAGCGGAAATTGATATATTTTACCCCCATAACGTTAAATTACGTTTTCTGGTGTACCTATGGGGTTATTAACTTAAATCTAACATATAAAAAATTGTAATTAAGTATATTAAATAAAACTATGCAGATTTTAAGTGAAAATTTCATTTATTTAACTAAAGTGGGAAGATGGTGAATTTTTAAATCTGAGCGGAAATTGAAATATTTTACCCCTAGAACGTTAAATTACGTTTTCTGGTGCACCTATGGGGTTATTAACTTAAATCGAATATTTAAAAATTGTAATTTAATATATTTAATAAAACCATGCAGATTTTAAGTGAAAAATTTCATTTATTTAACTATAGTGGGAAGATGGTCAATTTTTAAATCTGAGGAGAAATTGAAATATTTTACCCCAAGAACGTTAAATTACGTTTTCTGGTGTACCTATGGGGTTATTAACTTAAATCTAAAATATAAAAATTGTATTTAAGTATATTTAATAAAACCATGCAGATTTTAAGTGAAAATTTCATTTATTTAACTATAGTGGGAAGATGGTCAATTTTTTAAATCTGAGCGGAAATTGAAATATTTTACCCCTAGAACGTTAAATTACGTTTTCTGGTGCACCTATGGGGTTATTAACTTAAATCTAACATATAAAAATTGTAATTTAATATATTTAAAAAAACTCTTTAGTTTTAAAGTGAAAATTTTTTTTATTTAATTGTAGTGGGAAAAGGGTCAATTATTAAATCTGAGCGGAAATTGATACATTTTACCCCTAGAACGTTAAATTACGTTTTCTGGTGTACCTATGGGGTTATTAACTTAAATCTAACATATAAAAATTGTATTTAAGTATATTTAATAAATCCATGCAGATTTTAAGTGAAAATTTCATTTATTTAACTATAGTGGGAAGATGGTCAATTTTTAAATCTGAGCGGAAATTGAAATATTTTAACCCTAGAACGTTAAATTACGTTTTCTGGTGTACCTATGGAGTTATTAACTTAAATCTAACATATAAAAATTGTAATTAAGTATATTAAATAAACTATGCAGATTTTAAGTGAAAATTTAATTTATTTAATTGTAGTGGGAAAAGGGTCAATTATTAAATCTGAGCGGAAATTGATATATTTTACCCCCAGAACGTTAAATTACGTTTTCTGGTGTACCTATGGAGTTATTAACTTAAATCTAACATATAAAAATTGTAATTAAGTATATTAAATAAAACTATGCAGATTTTAAGTGAAAATTTAATTTATTTAATTGTAGTGGGAAGATGGTCAATTTTAAATCTGAGCGGAAATTGATATATTTTACCCCCATAACGTTAAATTACGTTTTCTGGTGTACCTATGGGGTTATTAACTTAAATCTAACATATAAAAATTGTAATTAAGTATATTAAATAAAACTATGCAGATTTTAAGTGAAAATTTCATTTATTTAACTAAAGTGGGAAGATGGTGAATTTTTAAATCTGAGCGGAAATTGAAATATTTTACCCCTAGAACGTTAAATTACGTTTTCTGGTGCACCTATGGGGTTATTAACTTAAATCGAATATTTAAAAATTGTAATTTAATATATTTAAAAAAACTCTTTAGTTTTAAAGTGAAAATTTCATTTATTTAACTATAGTGGGAAGATGGTCAATTTTAAATCTGAGCGGAAATTGAAATATTTTACCCCTAGAACGTTAAATTACGTTTTCTGGTGCACCTATGGGGTTATTAACTTAAATCTAATATTTAAAAATTGTATTTAAGTATATTTAATAAAACCATGCAGATTTTAAGTGAAAATTTCATTTATTTAACTAAAGTGGGAAGATGGTGAATTTTTAAATCTGAGCGGAAATTGAAATATTTTACCCCTAGAACGTTAAATTACGTTTTCTGGTGCACCTATGGGGTTATTAACTTAAATCTAATATTTAAAAATTGTAATTTAATATATTTAAAAAAACTCTTTAGTTTTAAAGTGAAAATTTTTTTTATTTAATTGTTGTGGGAAAAGTGTCAATTATTAAATCTGAGCGGAAATTGATATATTTTACCCCTAGAACGTTAAATTACGTTTTCTGGTGTACCTATGGGGTTATTAACTTAAATCTAACATATAAAAATTAAAATTAAGTATATTAAATAAAAACATGCAGATTTTAAGTGAAAATTTCATTTATTTAACTATAGTGGGAAGATGGTCAATTTTTAAATCTGAGCGGAAATTGAAATATTTTAACCCTAGAACGTTAAATTACGTTTTCTGGTGTACCTATGGAGTTATTAACTTAAATCTAACATATAAAAATTGAAATTAAGTATATTAAATAAAACTATGCAGATTTTAAGTGAAAATTTAATTTATTTAATTGTAGTGGGAAAAGGGTCAATTATTAAATCTGAGCGGAAATTGAAATATTTTACCCCTAGAACGTTAAATTACGTTTTCTGGTGCACCTATGGGGTTATTAACTTAAATCTAATATTTAAAAATTGTAATTTAATATATTTAAAAAAACTCTTTAGTTTTAAAGTGAAAATTTTTTTTATTTAATTGTAGTGGGAAAAGGGTCAATTATTAAATCTGAGATGAAATTGAAATATTTTACCCCTATAACGTTAAATTACGTTTTCTGGTGTACCTATGGGGTTATTAACTTAAATCTAACATATAAAAATTGTATTTAAGTATATTTAATATAACCATGCAGATTTTAAGTGAAAATTTCATTTATTTAACTAAAGTGGGAAGATGGTGAATTTTTAAATCTGAGCGGAAATTGAAATATTTTACCCCCTAGAACGTTAAATTACGTTTTCTGGTGCACCTATGGGGTTATTAACTTAAATCTAATATTTAAAAATTGTAATTTAATATATTTAAAAAAACTCTTTAGTTTTAAAGTGAAAATTTTTTTTATTTAATTGTAGTGGGAAAAGGGTCAATTATTAAATCTGAGCGGAAATTGATACATTTTACCCCTAGAACGTTAAATTACGTTTTCTGGTGTACCTATGGGGTTATTAACTTAAATCTAACATATAAAAATTGTATTTAAGTATATTTAATAAATCCATGCAGATTTTAAGTGAAAATTTCATTTATTTAACTATAGTGGGAAGATGGTCAATTTTTAAATCTGAGCGGAAATTGAAATATTTTAACCCTAGAACGTTAAATTACGTTTTCTGGTGTACCTATGGAGTTATTAACTTAAATCTAACATATAAAAATTGTAATTAAGTATATTAAATAAAACTATGCAGATTTTAAGTGAAAATTTAATTTATTTAATTGTAGTGGGAAAAGGGTCAATTATTAAATCTGAGCGGAAATTGAAATATTTTACCCCTAGAACGTTAAATTACGTTTTCTGGTGCACCTATGGGGTTATAAACTTAAATCTAATATTTAAAAATTGTAATTTAATATATTTAATAAAACCATGCAGATTTTAAGTGAAAATTTCATTTATTTAACTATAGTGGGAAGATGGTCAATTTTTAAATCTGAGGAGAAATTGAAATATTTTACCCCAAGAACGTTAAATTACGTTTTCTGGTGTACCTATGGGGTTATTAACTTAAATCTAAAATATAAAAATTGTATTTAAGTATATTTAATAAAACCATGCAGATTTTAAGTGAAAATTTCATTTATTTAACTATAGTGGGAAGATGATCAATTTTTAAATCTGAGCGGAAATTGAAATATTACCCCTAGAACGTTAAATTACGTTTTCTGGTGCACCTATGGGGTTATTAACTTAAATCTAACATATAAAAATTGTAATTTAATATATTTAAAAAAACTCTTTAGTTTTAAAGTGAAAATTTTTTTTATTTAATTGTAGTGGGAAAAGGGTCAATTATTAAATCTGAGCGGAAATTGATACATTTTACCCCTAGAACGTTAAATTACGTTTTCTGGTGTACCTATGGGGTTATTAACTTAAATCTAACATATAAAAATTGTATTTAAGTATATTTAATAAATCCATGCAGATTTTAAGTGAAAATTTCATTTATTTAAACTATAGTGGGAAGATGGTCAATTTTTAAATCTGAGCGGAAATTGAAATATTTTAACCCTAGAACGTTAATTACGTTTTCTGGTGTACCTATGGAGTTATTAACTTAAATCTAAACATATAAAAAATTGTAATTAAGTATATTAAATAAAACTATGCAGATTTTTAAGTGAAAATTTAATTATTTAATTGTAGTGGGAAGATGGTCAATTTTTAAATCTGAGCGGTAATTGATATATTTTACCCCCAGAACGTTAAATTACGTTTCTGGTGTACCTATGGGGTTATTAACTTAAATCTAACATATAAAAAATTGTAATTAAGTATACTTAAATAAAACTATGCAGATTTTAAGTGAAAATTTAATTTATTTAATTGTAGTGGGAAGATGGTCAATTTTTAAATCTGAGCGGAAATTGAAATATTTTAACCTAGAACGTTAAATTACGTTTTCTGGTGTACCTATGGAGTTATTAACTTAAATCTAACATATAAAAATTGTAATTAAGTATATTAAATAAAACTATGCAGATTTTAAGAGAAAATTTAATTTATTTAATTGTAGTGGGAAAAGGGTCAATTATTAAATCTGAGCGGAAATTGAAATATTTTACCCCTAGAACGTTAAATTACGTTTTCTGGTGCACCTATGGGGTTATTAACTTAAATCTAACATATAAAAATTGTAATTTAATATATTTAAAAAAACTCTTTAGTTTTAAAGTGAAAATTTTTTTTATTTAATTGTAGTGGGAAAAGGGTCAATTATTAAATCTGAGCGGAAATTGATACATTTTACCCCTAGAACGTTAAATTACGTTTTCTGGTGTACCTATGGGGTTATTAACTTAAATCTAACATATAAAAATTGTATTTAAGTATATTTAATAAATCCATGCAGATTTTAAGTGAAAATTTCATTTATTTAACTATAGTGGGAAGATGGTCAATTTTTAAATCTGAGCGGAAATTGAAATATTTTAACCCTAGAACGTTAAATTACGTTTTCTGGTGTACCTATGGAGTTATTAACTTAAATCTAACATATAAAAATTGTAATTAAGTATATTAAATAAAACTATGCAGATTTTAAGTGAAAATTTAATTTATTTAATTGTAGTGGGAAAAGGGTCAATTATTAAATCTGAGCGGAAATTGAAATATTTTACCCCTAGAACGTTAAATTACGTTTTCTGGTGCACCTATGGGGTTATAAACTTAAATCTAATATTTAAAAATTGTAATTTAAGTATATTAAATAAAACTATGCAGATTTTAAGTGAAAATTTAATTTATTTAATTGTAGTGGGAAAAGGGTCAATTATTAAATCTGAGCGGAAATTGAAATATTTTACCCCTAGAACGTTAAATTACGTTTTCTGGTGCACCTATGGGGTTATTAACTTAAATCTAACATATAAAAATTGTAATTTAATATATTTAAAAAAACTCTTTAGTTTTAAAGTGAAAATTTTTTTTATTTAATTGTAGTGGGAAAAGGGTCAATTATTAAATCTGAGCGGAAATTGATACATTTTACCCCTAGAACGTTAAATTACGTTTTCTGGTGTACCTATGGGGTTATTAACTTAAATCTAACATATAAAAATTGTATTTAAGTATATTTAATAAATCCATGCAGATTTTAAGTGAAAATTTCATTTATTTAACTATAGTGGGAAGATGGTCAATTTTTAAATCTGAGCGGAAATTGAAATATTTTAACCCTAGAACGTTAAATTACGTTTTCTGGTGTACCTATGGAGTTATTAACTTAAATCTAACATATAAAAATTGTAATTAAGTATATTAAATAAAACTATGCAGATTTTAAGTGAAAATTTAATTTATTTAATTGTAGTGGGAAAAGGGTCAATTATTAAATCTGAGCGGAAATTGAAATATTTTACCCCTAGAACGTTAAATTACGTTTTCTGGTGCACCTATGGGGTTATAAACTTAAATCTAATATTTAAAAATTGTAATTTAATATATTTAATAAAACCATGCAGATTTTAAGTGAAAATTTCATTTATTTAACTATAGTGGGAAGATGGTCAATTTTTAAATCTGAGGAGAAATTGAAATATTTTACCCCAAGAACGTTAAATTACGTTTTCTGGTGTACCTATGGGGTTATTAACTTAAATCTAAAATATAAAAATTGTATTTAAGTATATTTAATAAAACCATGCAGATTTTAAGTGAAAATTTCATTTATTTAACTATAGTGGGAAGATGATCAATTTTTAAATCTGAGCGGAAATTGAAATATTTTACCCCTAGAACGTTAAATTACGTTTTCTGGTGCACCTATGGGGTTATTAACTTAAATCTAACATATAAAAATTGTAATTTAATATATTTAAAAAAACTCTTTAGTTTTAAAGTGAAAATTTTTTTTATTTAATTGTAGTGGGAAAAGGGTCAATTATTAAATCTGAGCGGAAATTGATACATTTTACCCCTAGAACGTTAAATTACGTTTTCTGGTGTACCTATGGGGTTATTAACTTAAATCTAACATATAAAAATTGTATTTAAGTATATTTAATAAATCCATGCAGATTTTAAGTGAAAATTTCATTTATTTAACTATAGTGGGAAGATGGTCAATTTTTAAATCTGAGCGGAAATTGAAATATTTTAACCCTAGAACGTTAAATTACGTTTTCTGGTGTACCTATGGAGTTATTAACTTAAATCTAACATATAAAAATTGTAATTAAGTATATTAAATAAAACTATGCAGATTTTAAGTGAAAATTTAATTTATTTAATTGTAGTGGGAAGATGGTCAATTTTTAAATCTGAGCGGAAATTGATATATTTTACCCCCAGAACGTTAAATTACGTTTTCTGGTGTACCTATGGGGTTATTAACTTAAATCTAACATATAAAAATTGTAATTAAGTATATTAAATAAAACTATGCAGATTTTAAGTGAAAATTTAATTTATTTAATTGTAGTGGGAAGATGGTCAATTTTTAAATCTGAGCGGAAATTGAAATATTTTAACCCTAGAACGTTAAATTACGTTTTCTGGTGTACCTATGGAGTTATTAACTTAAATCTAACATATAAAAATTGTAATTAAGTATATTAAATAAAACTATGCAGATTTTAAGAGAAAATTTAATTTATTTAATTGTAGTGGGAAAAGGGTCAATTATTAAATCTGAGCGGAAATTGAAATATTTTACCCCTAGAACGTTAAATTACGTTTTCTGGTGCACCTATGGGGTTATTAACTTAAATCTAACATATAAAAATTGTAATTTAATATATTTAAAAAAACTCTTTAGTTTTAAAGTGAAAATTTTTTTTATTTAATTGTAGTGGGAAAAGGGTCAATTATTAAATCTGAGCGGAAATTGATACATTTTACCCCTAGAACGTTAAATTACGTTTTCTGGTGTACCTATGGGGTTATTAACTTAAATCTAACATATAAAAATTGTATTTAAGTATATTTAATAAATCCATGCAGATTTTAAGTGAAAATTTCATTTATTTAACTATAGTGGGAAGATGGTCAATTTTTAAATCTGAGCGGAAATTGAAATATTTTAACCCTAGAACGTTAAATTACGTTTTCTGGTGTACCTATGGAGTTATTAACTTAAATCTAACATATAAAAATTGTAATTAAGTATATTAAATAAAACTATGCAGATTTTAAGTGAAAATTTAATTTATTTAATTGTAGTGGGAAAAGGGTCAATTATTAAATCTGAGCGGAAATTGAAATATTTTACCCCTAGAACGTTAAATTACGTTTTCTGGTGCACCTATGGGGTTATAAACTTAAATCTAATATTTAAAAATTGTAATTTAATATATTTAATAAAACCATACAGATTTTAAGTGAAAATTTCATTTATTTAACTATAGTGGGAAGATGGTCAATTTTTAAATCTGAGGAGAAATTGAAATATTTTACCCCAAGAACGTTAAATTACGTTTTCTGGTGTACCTATGGGGTTATTAACTTAAATCTAAAATATAAAAATTGTATTTAAGTATATTTAATAAAACCATGCAGATTTTAAGTGAAAATTTCATTTATTTAACTATAGTGGGAAGATGGTCAATTTTTAAATCTGAGCGGAAATTGAAATATTTTAACCCTAGAACGTTAAATTACGTTTTCTGGTGTACCTATGGAGTTATTAACTTAAATCTAACATATAAAAATTGTAATTAAGTATATTAAATAAAACTATGCAGATTTTAAGTGAAAATTTAATTTATTTAATTGTAGTGGGAAAAGGGTCAATTATTAAATCTGAGCGGAAATTGAAATATTTTACCCCTAGAACGTTAAATTACGTTTTCTGGTGCACCTATGGGGTTATAAACTTAAATCTAATATTTAAAAATTGTAATTTAATATATTTAATAAAACCATGCAGATTTTAAGTGAAAATTTCATTTATTTAACTATAGTGGGAAGATGGTCAATTTTTAAATCTGAGGAGAAATTGAAATATTTTACCCCAAGAACGTTAAATTACGTTTTCTGGTGTACCTATGGGGTTATTAACTTAAATCTAAAATATAAAAATTGTATTTAAGTATATTTAATAAAACCATGCAGATTTTAAGTGAAAATTTCATTTATTTAACTATAGTGGGAAGATGGTCAATTTTTAAATCTGAGCGGAAATTGAAATATTTTACCCCTAGAACGTTAAATTACGTTTTCTGGTGCACCTATGGGGTTATTAACTTAAATCTAACATATAAAAATTGTAATTTAATATATTTAAAAAAACTCTTTAGTTTTAAAGTGAAAATTTTTTTTATTTAATTGTAGTGGGAAAAGGGTCAATTATTAAATCTGAGCGGAAATTGATACATTTTACCCCTAGAACGTTAAATTACGTTTTCTGGTGTACCTATGGGGTTATTAACTTAAATCTAACATATAAAAATTGTATTTAAGTATATTTAATAAATCCATGCAGATTTTAAGTGAAAATTTCATTTATTTAACTATAGTGGGAAGATGGTCAATTTTTAAATCTGAGCGGAAATTGAAATATTTTAACCCTAGAACGTTAAATTACGTTTTCTGGTGTACCTATGGAGTTATTAACTTAAATCTAACATATAAAAATTGTAATTAAGTATATTAAATAAAACTATGCAGATTTTAAGTGAAAATTTAATTTATTTAATTGTAGTGGGAAAAGGGTCAATTATTAAATCTGAGCGGAAATTGATATATTTTACCCCCAGAACGTTAAATTACGTTTTCTGGTGTACCTATGGAGTTATTAACTTAAATCTAACATATAAAAATTGTAATTAAGTATATTAAATAAAACTATGCAGATTTTAAGTGAAAATTTAATTTATTTAATTGTAGTGGGAAGATGGTCAATTTTTAAATCTGAGCGGAAATTGATATATTTTACCCCCATAACGTTAAATTACGTTTTCTGGTGTACCTATGGGGTTATTAACTTAAATCTAACATATAAAAATTGTAATTAAGTATATTAAATAAAACTATGCAGATTTTAAGTGAAAATTTCATTTATTTAACTAAAGTGGGAAGATGGTGAATTTTTAAATCTGAGCGGAAATTGAAATATTTTACCCCTAGAACGTTAAATTACGTTTTCTGGTGCACCTATGGGGTTATTAACTTAAATCGAATATTTAAAAATTGTAATTTAATATATTTAAAAAAACTCTTTAGTTTTAAAGTGAAAATTTCATTTATTTAACTATAGTGGGAAGATGGTCAATTTTTAAATCTGAGCGGAAATTGAAATATTTTACCCCTAGAACGTTAAATTACGTTTTCTGGTGCACCTATGGGGTTATTAACTTAAATCTAATATTTAAAAATTGTATTTAAGTATATTTAATAAAACCATGCAGATTTTAAGTGAAAATTTCATTTATTTAACTAAAGTGGGAAGATGGTGAATTTTTAAATCTGAGCGGAAATTGAAATATTTTACCCCTAGAACGTTAAATTACGTTTTCTGGTGCACCTATGGGGTTATTAACTTAAATCTAATATTTAAAAATTGTAATTTAATATATTTAAAAAAACTCTTTAGTTTTAAAGTGAAAATTTTTTTTATTTAATTGTTGTGGGAAAAGTGTCAATTATTAAATCTGAGCGGAAATTGATATATTTTACCCCTAGAACGTTAAATTACGTTTTCTGGTGTACCTATGGGGTTATTAACTTAAATCTAACATATAAAAATTAAAATTAAGTATATTAAATAAAAACATGCAGATTTTAAGTGAAAATTTCATTTATTTAACTATAGTGGGAAGATGGTCAATTTTTAAATCTGAGCGGAAATTGAAATATTTTAACCCTAGAACGTTAAATTACGTTTTCTGGTGTACCTATGGAGTTATTAACTTAAATCTAACATATAAAAATTGAAATTAAGTATATTAAATAAAACTATGCAGATTTTAAGTGAAAATTTAATTTATTTAATTGTAGTGGGAAAAGGGTCAATTATTAAATCTGAGCGGAAATTGAAATATTTTACCCCTAGAACGTTAAATTACGTTTTCTGGTGCACCTATGGGGTTATTAACTTAAATCTAATATTTAAAAATTGTAATTTAATATATTTAAAAAAACTCTTTAGTTTTAAAGTGAAAATTTTTTTTATTTAATTGTAGTGGGAAAAGGGTCAATTATTAAATCTGAGATGAAATTGAAATATTTTACCCCTATAACGTTAAATTACGTTTTCTGGTGTACCTATGGGGTTATTAACTTAAATCTAACATATAAAAATTGTATTTAAGTATATTTAATATAACCATGCAGATTTTAAGTGAAAATTTCATTTATTTAACTAAAGTGGGAAGATGGTGAATTTTTAAATCTGAGCGGAAATTGAAATATTTTACCCCTAGAACGTTAAATTACGTTTTCTGGTGCACCTATGGGGTTATTAACTTAAATCTAATATTTAAAAATTGTAATTTAATATATTTAAAAAAACTCTTTAGTTTTAAAGTGAAAATTTTTTTTATTTAATTGTAGTGGGAAAAGGGTCAATTATTAAATCTGAGCGGAAATTGAAATATTTTAACCCTAGAACGTTAAATTACGTTTTCTGGTGTACCTATGGAGTTATTAACTTAAATCTAACATATAAAAATTGTAATTAAGTATATTAAATAAAACTATGCAGATTTTAAGTGAAAATTTAATTTATTTAATTGTAGTGGGAAGATGGTCAATTTTTAAATCTGAGCGGAAATTGAAATATTTTAACCCTAGAACGTTAAATTACGTTTTCTGGTGTACCTATGGAGTTATTAACTTAAATCTAACATATAAAAATTGTAATTAAGTATATTAAATAAAACTATGCAGATTTTAAGAGAAAATTTAATTTATTTAATTGTAGTGGGAAAAGGGTCAATTATTAAATCTGAGCGGAAATTGAAATATTTTACCCCTAGAACGTTAAATTACGTTTTCTGGTGCACCTATGGGGTTATTAACTTAAATCTAACATATAAAAATTGTAATTTAATATATTTAAAAAAACTCTTTAGTTTTAAAGTGAAAAGTTTTTTTATTTAATTGTAGTGGGAAAAGGGTCAATTATTAAATCTGAGCGGAAATTGATACATTTTACCCCTAGAACGTTAAATTACGTTTTCTGGTGTACCTATGGGGTTATTAACTTAAATCTAACATATAAAAATTGTATTTAAGTATATTTAATAAATCCATGCAGATTTTAAGTGAAAATTTCATTTATTTAACTATAGTGGGAAGATGGTCAATTTTTAAATCTGAGCGGAAATTGAAATATTTTAACCCTAGAACGTTAAATTACGTTTTCTGGTGTACCTATGGAGTTATTAACTTAAATCTAACATATAAAAATTGTAATTAAGTATATTAAATAAAACTATGCAGATTTTAAGTGAAAATTTAATTTATTTAATTGTAGTGGGAAAAGGGTCAATTATTAAATCTGAGCGGAAATTGAAATATTTTACCCCTAGAACGTTAAATTACGTTTTCTGGTGCACCTATGGGGTTATAAACTTAAATCTAATATTTAAAAATTGTAATTTAATATATTTAATAAAACCATGCAGATTTTAAGTGAAAATTTCATTTATTTAACTATAGTGGGAAGATGGTCAATTTTTAAATCTGAGGAGAAATTGAAATATTTTACCCCAAGAACGTTAAATTACGTTTTCTGGTGTACCTATGGGGTTATTAACTTAAATCTAAAATATAAAAATTGTATTTAAGTATATTTAATAAAACCATGCAGATTTTAAGTGAAAATTTCATTTATTTAACTATAGTGGGAAGATGATCAATTTTTAAATCTGAGCGGAAATTGAAATATTTTACCCCTAGAACGTTAAATTACGTTTTCTGGTGCACCTATGGGGTTATTAACTTAAATCTAACATATAAAAATTGTAATTTAATATATTTAAAAAAACTCTTTAGTTTTAAAGTGAAAATTTTTTTTATTTAATTGTAGTGGGAAAAGGGTCAATTATTAAATCTGAGCGGAAATTGATACATTTTACCCCTAGAACGTTAAATTACGTTTTCTGGTGTACCTATGGGGTTATTAACTTAAATCTAACATATAAAAATTGTATTTAAGTATATTTAATAAATCCATGCAGATTTTAAGTGAAAATTTCATTTATTTAACTATAGTGGGAAGATGGTCAATTTTTAAATCTGAGCGGAAATTGAAATATTTTAACCCTAGAACGTTAAATTACGTTTTCTGGTGTACCTATGGAGTTATTAACTTAAATCTAACATATAAAAATTGTAATTAAGTATATTAAATAAAACTATGCAGATTTTAAGTGAAAATTTAATTTATTTAATTGTAGTGGGAAAAGGGTCAATTATTAAATCTGAGCGGAAATTGAAATATTTTACCCCTAGAACGTTAAATTACGTTTTCTGGTGCACCTATGGGGTTATAAACTTAAATCTAATATTTAAAAATTGTAATTTAATATATTTAATAAAACCATGCAGATTTTAAGTGAAAATTTCATTTATTTAACTATAGTGGGAAGATGGTCAATTTTTAAATCTGAGCGGAAATTGAAATATTTTACCCCTAGAACGTTAAATTACGTTTTCTGGTGCACCTATGGGGTTATTAACTTAAATCTAACATATAAAAATTGTAATTTAATATATTTAAAAAAACTCTTTAGTTTTAAAGTGAAAATTTTTTTTATTTAATTGTAGTGGGAAAAGGGTCAATTATTAAATCTGAGCGGAAATTGATACATTTTACCCCTAGAACGTTAAATTACGTTTTCTGGTGTACCTATGGGGTTATTAACTTAAATCTAACATATAAAAATTGTATTTAAGTATATTTAATAAATCCATGCAGATTTTAAGTGAAAATTTCATTTATTTAACTATAGTGGGAAAAGGGTCAATTATTAAATCTGAGCGGAAATTGATACATTTTACCCCTAGAACGTTAAATTACGTTTTCTGGTGCACCTATGGGGTTATTAACTTAAATCTAACATATAAAAATTGTAATTTAATATATTTAAAAAAACTCTTTAGTTTTAAAGTGAAAATTTTTTTTATTTAATTGTAGTGGGAAAAGGGTCAATTATTAAATCTGAGCGGAAATTGATACATTTTACCCCTAGAACGTTAAATTACGTTTTCTGGTGTACCTATGGGGTTATTAACTTAAATCTAACATATAAAAATTGTATTTAAGTATATTTAATAAATCCATGCAGATTTTAAGTGAAAATTTCATTTATTTAACTATAGTGGGAAGATGGTCAATTTTTAAATCTGAGCGGAAATTGAAATATTTTAACCCTAGAACGTTAAATTACGTTTTCTGGTGTACCTATGGAGTTATTAACTTAAATCTAACATATAAAAAATTGTAATTAAGTATATTAAATAAAACTATGCAGATTTTAAGTGAAAATTTAATTTATTTAATTGTAGTGGGAAAAGGGTCAATTATTAAATCTGAGCGGAAATTGAAATATTTTACCCCTAGAACGTTAAATTACGTTTTCTGGTGCACCTATGGGGTTATAAACTTAAATCTAATATTTAAAAATTGTAATTTAATATATTTAATAAAACCATACAGATTTTAAGTGAAAATTTCATTTATTTAACTATAGTGGGAAGATGGTCAATTTTTAAATCTGAGGAGAAATTGAAATATTTTACCCCAAGAACGTTAAATTACGTTTTCTGGTGTACCTATGGGGTTATTAACTTAAATCTAAAATATAAAAATTGTATTTAAGTATATTTAATAAATCCATGCAGATTTTAAGTGAAAATTTCATTTATTTAACTATAGTGGGAAGATGGTCAATTTTTAAATCTGAGCGGAAATTGAAATATTTTAACCCTAGAACGTTAAATTACGTTTTCTGGTGTACCTATGGAGTTATTAACTTAAATCTAACATATAAAAATTGTAATTAAGTATATTAAATAAAACTATGCAGATTTTAAGTGAAAATTTAATTTATTTAATTGTAGTGGGAAAAGGGTCAATTATTAAATCTGAGCGGAAATTGAAATATTTTACCCCTAGAACGTTAAATTACGTTTTCTGGTGCACCTATGGGGTTATAAACTTAAATCTAATATTTAAAAATTGTAATTTAATATATTTAATAAAACCATGCAGATTTTAAGTGAAAATTTCATTTATTTAACTATAGTGGGAAGATGGTCAATTTTTAAATCTGAGGAGAAATTGAAATATTTTACCCCAAGAACGTTAAATTACGTTTTCTGGTGTACCTATGGGGTTATTAACTTAAATCTAAAATATAAAAATTGTATTTAAGTATATTTAATAAAACCATGCAGATTTTAAGTGAAAATTTCATTTATTTAACTATAGTGGGAAGATGGTCAATTTTTAAATCTGAGCGGAAATTGAAATATTTTACCCCTAGAACGTTAAATTACGTTTTCTGGTGCACCTATGGGGTTATTAACTTAAATCTAACATATAAAAATTGTAATTTAATATATTTAAAAAAACTCTTTAGTTTTAAAGTGAAAATTTTTTTTATTTAATTGTAGTGGGAAAAGGGTCAATTATTAAATCTGAGCGGAAATTGATACATTTTACCCCTAGAACGTTAAATTACGTTTTCTGGTGTACCTATGGGGTTATTAACTTAAATCTAACATATAAAAATTGTATTTAAGTATATTTAATAAATCCATGCAGATTTTAAGTGAAAATTTCATTTATTTAACTATAGTGGGAAGATGGTCAATTTTTAAATCTGAGCGGAAATTGAAATATTTTAACCCTAGAACGTTAAATTACGTTTTCTGGTGTACCTATGGAGTTATTAACTTAAATCTAACATATAAAAATTGTAATTAAGTATATTAAATAAAACTATGCAGATTTTAAGTGAAAATTTAATTTATTTAATTGTAGTGGGAAGATGGTCAATTTTTAAATCTGAGCGGAAATTGATATATTTTACCCCCAGAACGTTAAATTACGTTTTCTGGTGTACCTATGGGGTTATTAACTTAAATCTAACATATAAAAATTGTAATTAAGTATATTAAATAAAACTATGCAGATTTTAAGTGAAAATTTAATTTATTTAATTGTAGTGGGAAGATGGTCAATTTTTAAATCTGAGCGGAAATTGAAATATTTTAACCCTAGAACGTTAAATTACGTTTTCTGGTGTACCTATGGAGTTATTAACTTAAATCTAACATATAAAAATTGTAATTAAGTATATTAAATAAAACTATGCAGATTTTAAGAGAAAATTTAATTTATTTAATTGTAGTGGGAAAAGGGTCAATTATTAAATCTGAGCGGAAATTGAAATATTTTACCCCTAGAACGTTAAATTACGTTTTCTGGTGCACCTATGGGGTTATTAACTTAAATCTAACATATAAAAATTGTAATTTAATATATTTAAAAAAACTCTTTAGTTTTAAAGTGAAAATTTTTTTTATTTAATTGTAGTGGGAAAAGGGTCAATTATTAAATCTGAGCGGAAATTGATACATTTTACCCCTAGAACGTTAAATTACGTTTTCTGGTGTACCTATGGGGTTATTAACTTAAATCTAACATATAAAAATTGTATTTAAGTATATTTAATAAATCCATGCAGATTTTAAGTGAAAATTTCATTTATTTAACTATAGTGGGAAGATGGTCAATTTTTAAATCTGAGCGGAAATTGAAATATTTTAACCCTAGAACGTTAAATTACGTTTTCTGGTGTACCTATGGAGTTATTAACTTAAATCTAACATATAAAAATTGTAATTAAGTATATTAAATAAAACTATGCAGATTTTAAGTGAAAATTTAATTTATTTAATTGTAGTGGGAAAAGGGTCAATTATTAAATCTGAGCGGAAATTGAAATATTTTACCCCTAGAACGTTAAATTACGTTTTCTGGTGCACCTATGGGGTTATAAACTTAAATCTAATATTTAAAAATTGTAATTTAATATATTTAATAAAACCATACAGATTTTAAGTGAAAATTTCATTTATTTAACTATAGTGGGAAGATGGTCAATTTTTAAATCTGAGGAGAAATTGAAATATTTTACCCCAAGAACGTTAAATTACGTTTTCTGGTGTACCTATGGGGTTATTAACTTAAATCTAAAATATAAAAATTGTATTTAAGTATATTTAATAAAACCATGCAGATTTTAAGTGAAAATTTCATTTATTTAACTATAGTGGGAAGATGGTCAATTTTTAAATCTGAGCGGAAATTGAAATATTTTACCCCTAGAACGTTAAATTACGTTTTCTGGTGCACCTATGGGGTTATTAACTTAAATCTAACATATAAAAATTGTAATTTAATATATTTAAAAAAACTCTTTAGTTTTAAAGTGAAAATTTTTTTTATTTAATTGTAGTGGGAAAAGGGTCAATTATTAAATCTGAGCGGAAATTGATACATTTTACCCCTAGAACGTTAAATTACGTTTTCTGGTGTACCTATGGGGTTATTAACTTAAATCTAACATATAAAAATTGTATTTAAGTATATTTAATAAATCCATGCAGATTTTAAGTGAAAATTTCATTTATTTAACTATAGTGGGAAGATGGTCAATTTTTAAATCTGAGCGGAAATTGAAATATTTTAACCCTAGAACGTTAAATTACGTTTTCTGGTGTACCTATGGAGTTATTAACTTAAATCTAACATATAAAAATTGTAATTAAGTATATTAAATAAAACTATGCAGATTTTAAGTGAAAATTTAATTTATTTAATTGTAGTGGGAAGATGGTCAATTTTTAAATCTGAGCGGAAATTGATATATTTTACCCCCAGAACGTTAAATTACGTTTTCTGGTGTACCTATGGGGTTATTAACTTAAATCTAACATATAAAAATTGTAATTAAGTATATTAAATAAAACTATGCAGATTTTAAGTGAAAATTTCATTTATTTAACTAAAGTGGGAAGATGGTGAATTTTTAAATCTGAGCGGAAATTGAAATATTTTACCCCTAGAACGTTAAATTACGTTTTCTGGTGCACCTATGGGGTTATTAACTTAAATCGAATATTTAAAAATTGTAATTTAATATATTTAAAAAAACTCTTTAGTTTTAAAGTGAAAATTTCATTTATTTAACTATAGTGGGAAGATGGTCAATTTTTAAATCTGAGCGGAAATTGAAATATTTTAACCCTAGAACGTTAAATTACGTTTTCTGGTGTACCTATGGAGTTATTAACTTAAATCTAACATATAAAAATTGTAATTAAGTATATTAAATAAAACTATGCAGATTTTAAGTGAAAATTTAATTTATTTAATTGTAGTGGGAAGATGGTCAATTTTTAAATCTGAGCGGAAATTGATATATTTTACCCCCAGAACGTTAAATTACGTTTTCTGGTGTACCTATGGGGTTATTAACTTAAATCTAACATATAAAAATTGTAATTAAGTATATTAAATAAAACTATGCAGATTTTAAGTGAAAATTTCATTTATTTAACTAAAGTGGGAAGATGGTGAATTTTTAAATCTGAGCGGAAATTGAAATATTTTACCCCTAGAACGTTAAATTACGTTTCCTGGTGCACCTATGGAATTATTAACTTAAATCGAATATTTAAAAATTGTAATTTAATATATTTAAAAAAACTCTTTAGTTTTAAAGTGAAAATTTCATTTATTTAACTATAGTGGGAAGATGGTCAATTTTTAAATCTGAGCGGAAATTGAAATATTTTAACCCTAGAACGTTAAATTACGTTTTCTGGTGTACCTATGGAGTTATTAACTTAAATCTAACATATAAAAATTGTAATTAAGTATATTAAATAAAACTATGCAGATTTTAAGTGAAAATTTAATTTATTTAATTGTAGTGGGAAGATGGTCAATTTTTAAATCTGAGCGGAAATTGAAATATTTTATCCCTAGAACGTTAAATTACGTTTTCTGGTGCACCTATGGGGTTATTAACTTAAATCTAATATTTAAAAATTGTAATTTAATATATTTAAAAAAACTCTTTAGTTTTAAAGTGAAAATTTTTTTTATTTAATTGTATTGGGAAAAGCGTCAATTATTAAATCTGAGCGGAAATTGATATATTTTACCCCTAGAACGTTAAATTACGTTTTCTGGTGTACCTATGGGGTTATTAACTTAAATCTAACATATAAAAATTGTATTTAAGTATATTTAATAAAACCATGCAGATTTTAAGTGAAAATTTCATTTATTTAACTATAGTGGGAAAAGGGTCAATTATTAAATCTGAGCGGAAATTGAAATATTTTACCCCTAGATCGTTAAATTACGTTTTCTGGTGCACCTATGGGGTTATTAACTTAAATCTAACATATAAAAATTGTAATTTAATATATTTAAAAAAACTCTTTAGTTTTAAAGTGAAAATTTTTTTTATTTAATTGTAGTGGGAAAAGGGTCAATTATTAAATCTGAGCGGAAATTGATACATTTTACCCCTAGAACGTTAAATTACGTTTTCTGGTGTACCTATGGGGTTATTAACTTAAATCTAACATATAAAAATTGTATTTAAGTATATTTAATAAATCCATGCAGATTTTAAGTGAAAATTTCATTTATTTAACTATAGTGGGAAGATGGTCAATTTTTAAATCTGAGCGGAAATTGAAATATTTTAACCCTAGAACGTTAAATTACGTTTTCTGGTGTACCTATGGAGTTATTAACTTAAATCTAACATATAAAAATTGTAATTAAGTATATTAAATAAAACTATGCAGATTTTAAGTGAAAATTTAATTTATTTAATTGTAGTGGGAAAAGGGTCAATTATTAAATCTGAGCGGAAATTGAAATATTTTACCCCTAGAACGTTAAATTACGTTTTCTGGTGCACCTATGGGGTTATAAACTTAAATCTAATATTTAAAAATTGTAATTTAATATATTTAATAAAACCATGCAGATTTTAAGTGAAAATTTCATTTATTTAACTATAGTGGGAAGATGGTCAATTTTTAAATCTGAGCGGAAATTGAAATATTTTACCCCTAGAACGTTAAATTACGTTTTCTGGTGCACCTATGGGGTTATTAACCTAAATCTAACATATAAAAATTGTAATTTAATATATTTAAAAAAACTCTTTAGTTTTAAAGTGAAAATTTTTTTTATTTAATTGTAGTGGGAAAAGGGTCAATTATTAAATCTGAGCGGAAATTGATACATTTTACCCCTAGAACGTTAAATTACGTTTTCTGGTGTACCTATGGGGTTATTAACTTAAATCTAACATATAAAAATTGTATTTAAGTATATTTAATAAATCCATGCAGATTTTAAGTGAAAATTTCATTTATTTAACTATAGTGGGAAGATGGTCAATTTTTAAATCTGAGCGGAAATTGAAATATTTTAACCCTAGAACGTTAAATTACGTTTTCTGGTGTACCTATGGAGTTATTAACTTAAATCTAACATATAAAAATTGTAATTAAGTATATTAAATAAAACTATGCAGATTTTAAGTGAAAATTTAATTTATTTAATTGTAGTGGGAAAAGGGTCAATTATTAAATCTGAGCGGAAATTGATATATTTTACCCCCAGAACGTTAAATTACGTTTTCTGGTGTACCTATGGAGTTATTAACTTAAATCTAACATATAAAAATTGTAATTAAGTATATTAAATAAAACTATGCAGATTTTAAGTGAAAATTTAATTTATTTAATTGTAATGGGAAGATGGTCAATTTTTAAATCTGAGCGGAAATTGATATATTTTACCCCCAGAACGTTAAATTACGTTTTCTGGTGTACCTATGGGGTTATTAACTTAAATCTAACATATAAAAATTGTAATTAAGTATATTAAATAAAACTATGCAGATTTTAAGTGAAAATTTCATTTATTTAACTAAAGTGGGAAGATGGTGAATTTTTAAATCTGAGCGGAAATTGAAATATTTTACCCCTAGAACGTTAAATTACGTTTTCTGGTGCACCTATGGGGTTATTAACTTAAATCGAATATTTAAAAATTGTAATTTAATATATTTAAAAAAACTCTTTAGTTTTAAAGTGAAAATTTCATTTATTTAACTATAGTGGGAAGATGGTCAATTTTTAAATCTGAGCGGAAATTGAAATATTTTACCCCTAGAACGTTAAATTACGTTTTCTGGTGCACCTATGGGGTTATTAACTTAAATCTAATATTTAAAAATTGTATTTAAGTATATTTAATAAAACCATGCAGATTTTAAGTGAAAATTTCATTTATTTAACTAAAGTGGGAAGATGGTGAATTTTTAAATCTGAGCGGAAATTGAAATATTTTACCCCTAGAACGTTAAATTACGTTTTCTGGTGCACCTATGGGGTTATTAACTTAAATCTAACATATAAAAATTGTAATTTAATATATTTAAAAAAAACTCTTTAGTTTTAAAGTGAAAATTTTTTTTATTTAATTGTTGTGGGAAAAGTGTCAATTATTAAATCTGAGCGGAAATTGATATATTTTACCCCTAGAACGTTAAATTACGTTTTCTGGTGTACCTATGGGGTTATTAACTTAAATCTAACATATAAAAATTGGAATTAAGTATATTAAATAAAACCATGCAGATTTTAAGTGAAAATTTCATTTATTTAACTATAGTGGGAAGATGGTCAATTTTTAAATCTGAGCGGAAATTGAAATATTTTAACCCTAGAACGTTAAATTACGTTTTCTGGTGTACCTATGGAGTTATTAACTTAAATCTAACATATAAAAATTGAAATTAAGTATATTAAATAAAACTATGCAGATTTTAAGTGAAAATTTAATTTATTTAATTGTAGTGGGAAAAGGGTCAATTATTAAATCTGAGCGGAAATTGAAATATTTTACCCCTAGAACGTTAAATTACGTTTTCTGGTGCACCTATGGGGTTATTAACTTAAATCTAACATATAAAAATTGTAATTTAATATATTTAAAAAAACTCTTTAGTTTTAAAGTGAAAATTTTTTTTATTTAATTGTAGTGGGAAAAGGGTCAATTATTAAATCTGAGCGGAAATTGATACATTTTACCCCTAGAACGTTAAATTACGTTTTCTGGTGTACCTATGGGGTTATTAACTTAAATCTAACATATAAAAATTGTATTTAAGTATATTTAATAAATCCATGCAGATTTTAAGTGAAAATTTCATTTATTTAACTATAGTGGGAAGATGGTCAATTTTTAAATCTGAGCGGAAATTGAAATATTTTAACCCTAGAACGTTAAATTACGTTTTCTGGTGTACCTATGGAGTTATTAACTTAAATCTAACATATAAAAATTGTAATTAAGTATATTAAATAAAACTATGCAGATTTTAAGTGAAAATTTAATTTATTTAATTGTAGTGGGAAAAGGGTCAATTATTAAATCTGAGCGGAAATTGAAATATTTTACCCCTAGAACGTTAAATTACGTTTTCTGGTGCACCTATGGGGTTATAAACTTAAATCTAATATTTAAAAATTGTAATTTAATATATTTAATAAAACCATGCAGATTTTAAGTGAAAATTTCATTTATTTAACTATAGTGGGAAGATGGTCAATTTTTAAATCTGAGCGGAAATTGAAATATTTTACCCCTAGAACGTTAAATTACGTTTTCTGGTGCACCTATGGGGTTATTAACTTAAATCTAACATATAAAAATTGTAATTTAATATATTTAAAAAAACTCTTTAGTTTTAAAGTGAAAATTTTTTTTATTTAATTGTAGTGGGAAAAGGGTCAATTATTAAATCTGAGCGGAAATTGATACATTTTACCCCTAGAACGTTAAATTACGTTTTCTGGTGTACCTATGGGGTTATTAACTTAAATCTAACATATAAAAATTGTATTTAAGTATATTTAATAAATCCATGCAGATTTTAGTTGAAAATTTCATTTATTTAACTATAGTGGGAAGATGGTCAATTTTTAAATCTGAGCGGAAATTGAAATATTTTAACCCTAGAACGTTAAATTACGTTTTCTGGTGTACCTATGGAGTTATTAACTTAAATCTAACATATAAAAATTGTAATTAAGTATATTAAATAAAACTATGCAGATTTTAAGTGAAAATTTAATTTATTTAATTGTAGTGGGAAAAGGGTCAATTATTAAATCTGAGCGGAAATTGATATATTTTACCCCCAGAACGTTAAATTACGTTTTCTGGTGTACCTATGGAGTTATTAACTTAAATCTAACATATAAAAATTGTAATTAAGTATATTAAATAAAACTATGCAGATTTTAAGTGAAAATTTAATTTATTTAATTGTAGTGGGAAGATGGTCAATTTTTAAATCTGAGCGGAAATTGATATATTTTACCCCCAGAACGTTAAATTACGTTTTCTGGTGCACCTATGGGGTTATTAACTTAAATCTAATATTTAAAAATTGTATTTAAGTATATTTAATAAAACCATGCAGATTTTAAGTGAAAATTTCATTTATTTAACTAAAGTGGGAAGATGGTGAATTTTTAAATCTGAGCGGAAATTGAAATATTTTACCCCTAGAACGTTAAATTACGTTTTCTGGTGCACCTATGGGGTTATTAACTTAAATCTAACATATAAAAATTGTAATTTAATATATTTAAAAAAACTCTTTAGTTTTAAAGTGAAAATTTTTTTTATTTAATTGTTGTGGGAAAAGTGTCAATTATTAAATCTGAGCGGAAATTGATATATTTTACCCCTAGAACGTTAAATTACGTTTTCTGGTGTACCTATGGGGTTATTAACTTAAATCTAACATATAAAAATTGGAATTAAGTATATTAAATAAAACCATGCAGATTTTAAGTGAAAATTTCATTTATTTAACTATAGTGGGAAGATGGTCAATTTTTAAATCTGAGCGGAAATTGAAATATTTTAACCCTAGAACGTTAAATTACGTTTTCTGGTGTACCTATGGAGTTATTAACTTAAATCTAACATATAAAAATTGAAATTAAGTATATTAAATAAAACTATGCAGATTTTAAGTGAAAATTTAATTTATTTAATTGTAGTGGGAAAAGGGTCAATTATTAAATCTGAGCGGAAATTGAAATATTTTACCCCTAGAACGTTAAATTACGTTTTCTGGTGCACCTATGGGGTTATTAACTTAAATCTAACATATAAAAATTGTAATTTAATATATTTAAAAAAACTCTTTAGTTTTAAAGTGAAAATTTTTTTTATTTAATTGTAGTGGGAAAAGGGTCAATTATTAAATCTGAGCGGAAATTGATACATTTTACCCCTAGAACGTTAAATTACGTTTTCTGGTGTACCTATGGGGTTATTAACTTAAATCTAACATATAAAAATTGTATTTAAGTATATTTAATAAATCCATGCAGATTTTAAGTGAAAATTTCATTTATTTAACTATAGTGGGAAGATGGTCAATTTTTAAATCTGAGCGGAAATTGAAATATTTTAACCCTAGAACGTTAAATTACGTTTTCTGGTGTACCTATGGAGTTATTAACTTAAATCTAACATATAAAAATTGTAATTAAGTATATTAAATAAAACTATGCAGATTTTAAGTGAAAATTTAATTTATTTAATTGTAGTGGGAAAAGGGTCAATTATTAAATCTGAGCGGAAATTGAAATATTTTACCCCTAGAACGTTAAATTACGTTTTCTGGTGCACCTATGGGGTTATAAACTTAAATCTAATATTTAAAAATTGTAATTTAATATATTTAATAAAACCATGCAGATTTTAAGTGAAAATTTCATTTATTTAACTATAGTGGGAAGATGGTCAATTTTTAAATCTGAGCGGAAATTGAAATATTTTACCCCTAGAACGTTAAATTACGTTTTCTGGTGCACCTATGGGGTTATTAACTTAAATCTAACATATAAAAATTGTAATTTAATATATTTAAAAAAACTCTTTAGTTTTAAAGTGAAAATTTTTTTTATTTAATTGTAGTGGGAAAAGGGTCAATTATTAAATCTGAGCGGAAATTGATACATTTTACCCCTAGAACGTTAAATTACGTTTTCTGGTGTACCTATGGGGTTATTAACTTAAATCTAACATATAAAAATTGTATTTAAGTATATTTAATAAATCCATGCAGATTTTAGTTGAAAATTTCATTTATTTAACTATAGTGGGAAGATGGTCAATTTTTAAATCTGAGCGGAAATTGAAATATTTTAACCCTAGAACGTTAAATTACGTTTTCTGGTGTACCTATGGAGTTATTAACTTAAATCTAACATATAAAAATTGTAATTAAGTATATTAAATAAAACTATGCAGATTTTAAGTGAAAATTTAATTTATTTAATTGTAGTGGGAAAAGGGTCAATTATTAAATCTGAGCGGAAATTGATATATTTTACCCCCAGAACGTTAAATTACGTTTTCTGGTGTACCTATGGAGTTATTAACTTAAATCTAACATATAAAAATTGTAATTAAGTATATTAAATAAAACTATGCAGATTTTAAGTGAAAATTTAATTTATTTAATTGTAGTGGGAAGATGGTCAATTTTTAAATCTGAGCGGAAATTGATATATTTTACCCCCAGAACGTTAAATTACGTTTTCTGGTGTACCTATGGGGTTATTAACTTAAATCTAACATATAAAAATTGTAATTAAGTATATTAAATAAAACTATGCAGATTTTAAGTGAAAATTTCATTTATTTAACTAAAGTGGGAAGATGGTGAATTTTTAAATCTGAGCGGAAATTGAAATATTTTACCCCTAGAACGTTAAATTACGTTTTCTGGTGCACCTATGGGGTTATTAACTTAAATCGAATATTTAAAAATTGTAATTTAATATATTTAAAAAAACTCTTTAGTTTTAAAGTGAAAATTTCATTTATTTAACTATAGTGGGAAGATGGTCAATTTTTAAATCTGAGCGGAAATTGAAATATTTTAACCCTAGAACGTTAAATTACGTTTTCTGGTGTACCTATGGAGTTATTAACTTAAATCTAACATATAAAAATTGAAATTAAGTATATTAAATAAAACTATGCAGATTTTAAGTGAAAATTTAATTTATTTAATTGTAGTGGGAAAAGGGTCAATTATTAAATCTGAGCGGAATTTGAAATATTTTACCCCTAGAACGTTAAATTACGTTTTCTGGTGCACCTATGGGGTTATTAACTTAAATCTAATATTTAAAAATTGTAATTTAATATATTTAAAAAAACTCTTTAGTTTTTAAAGTGAAAATTTTTTTTATTTAATTGTAGTGGGAAAAGGGTCAATTATTAAATCTGAGCGGAAATTGATACATTTTACCCCTAGAACGTTAAATTACGTTTTCTGGTGTACCTATGGGGTTATTAACTTAAATCTAACATATAAAAATTGTATTTAAGTATATTTAATAAATCCATGCAGATTTTAAGTGAAAATTTCATTTATTTAACTATAGTGGGAAGATGGTCAATTTTTAAATCTGAGCGGAAATTGAAATATTTTAACCCTAGAACGTTAAATTACGTTTTCTGGTGTACCTATGGAGTTATTAACTTAAATCTAACATATAAAAATTGTAATTAAGTATATTAAATAAAACTATGCAGATTTTAAGTGAAAATTTAATTTATTTAATTGTAGTGGGGAAAAGGGTCAATTATTAAATCTGAGCGGAAATTGAAATATTTTACCCCTAGAACGTTAAATTACGTTTTCTGGTGCACCTATGGGGTTATAAACTTAAATCTAATATTTAAAAATTGTAATTTAATATATTTAATAAAACCATGCAGATTTTAAGTGAAAATTTCATTTATTTAACTATAGTGGGAAGATGGTCAATTTTTAAATCTGAGCGGAAATTGAAATATTTTACCCCTAGAACGTTAAATTACGTTTTCTGGTGCACCTATGGGGTTATTAACTTAAATCTAACATATAAAAATTGTAATTTAATATATTTAAAAAAACTCTTAGTTTTAAAGTGAAAATTTTTTTTATTTAATTGTAGTGGGAAAAGGGTCAATTATTAAATCTGAGCGGAAATTGATACATTTTACCCCTAGAACGTTAAATTACGTTTTCTGGTGTACCTATGGGGTTATTAACTTAAATCTAACATATAAAAATTGTATTTAAGTATATTTAATAAATCCATGCAGATTTTAAGTGAAAATTTCATTTATTTAACTATAGTGGGAAGATGGTCAATTTTTAAATCTGAGCGGAAATTGAAATATTTTAACCCTAGAACGTTAAATTACGTTTTCTGGTGTACCTATGGAGTTATTAACTTAAATCTAACATATAAAAATTGTAATTAAGTATATTAAATAAAACTATGCAGATTTTAAGTGAAAATTTAATTTATTTAATTGTAGTGGGAAAAGGGTCAATTATTAAATCTGAGCGGAAATTGATATATTTTTACCCCCAGAACGTTAAATTACGTTTTCTGGTGTACCTATGGAGTTATTAACTTAAATCTAACATATAAAAATTGTAATTAAGTATATTAAATAAAACTATGCAGATTTTAAGTGAAAATTTAATTTATTTAATTGTAGTGGGAAGATGGTCAATTTTTAAATCTGAGCGGAAATTGATATATTTTACCCCCAGAACGTTAAAATTACGTTTTCTGGTGTACCTATGGGGTTATTAACTTAAATCTAACATATAAAAATTGTAATTAAGTATATTAAATAAAACTATGCAGATTTTAAGTGAAAATTTCATTTATTTAACTAAAGTGGGAAGATGGTGAATTTTTAAATCTGAGCGGAAATTGAAATATTTTACCCCTAGAACGTTAAATTACGTTTTCTGGTGCACCTATGGGGTTATTAACTTAAATCGAATATTTAAAAATTGTAATTTAATATATTTAAAAAAACTCTTTAGTTTTAAAGTGAAAATTTCATTTATTTAACTATAGTGGGAAGATGGTCAATTTTTAAATCTGAGCGGAAATTGAAATATTTTAACCCTAGAACGTTAAATTACGTTTTCTGGTGTACCTATGGAGTTATTAACTTAAATCTAACATATACAAATTGTAATTAAGTATATTAAATAAAACTATGCAGATTTTAAGAGAAAATTTAATTTATTTAATTGTAGTGGGAAAAGGGTCAATTATTAAATCTGAGCGGAAATTGAAATATTTTACCCCTAGAACGTTAAATTACGTTTTCTGGTGCACCTATGGGGTTATTAACTTAAATCTAACATATAAAAATTGTAATTTAATATATTTAAAAAAACTCTTTAGTTTTAAAGTGAAAATTTTTTTTATTTAATTGTAGTGGGAAAAGGGTCAATTATTAAATCTGAGCGGAAATTGATACATTTTACCCCTAGAACGTTAAATTACGTTTTCTGGTGTACCTATGGGGTTATTAACTTAAATCTAACATATAAAAATTGTATTTAAGTATATTTAATAAATCCATGCAGATTTTAAGTGAAAATTTCATTTATTTAACTATAGTGGGAAGATGGTCAATTTTTAAATCTGAGCGGAAATTGAAATATTTTAACCCTAGAACGTTAAATTACGTTTTCTGGTGTACCTATGGAGTTATTAACTTAAATCTAACATATAAAAATTGTAATTAAGTATATTAAATAAAACTATGCAGATTTTAAGTGAAAATTTAATTTATTTAATTGTAGTGGGAAAAGGGTCAATTATTAAATCTGAGCGGAAATTGAAATATTTTACCCCTAGAACGTTAAATTACGTTTTCTGGTGCACCTATGGGGTTATAAACTTAAATCTAATATTTAAAAATTGTAATTTAATATATTTAATAAAACCATGCAGATTTTAAGTGAAAATTTCATTTATTTAACTATAGTGGGAAGATGGTCAATTTTTAAATCTGAGGAGAAATTGAAATATTTTACCCCAAGAACGTTAAATTACGTTTTCTGGTGTACCTATGGGGTTATTAACTTAAATCTAAAATATAAAAATTGTATTTAAGTATATTTAATAAAACCATGCAGATTTTAAGTGAAAATTTCATTTTTTTAACTATAGTGGGAAGATGGTCAATTTTTAAATCTGAGCGGAAATTGAAATATTTTACCCCTAGAACGTTAAATTACGTTTTCTGGTGCACCTATGGGGTTATTAACTTAAATCTAACATATAAAAATTGTAATTTAATATATTTAAAAAAACTCTTTAGTTTTAAAGTGAAAATTTTTTTTATTTAATTGTAGTGGGAAAAGGGTCAATTATTAAATCTGAGCGGAAATTGATACATTTTACCCCTAGAACGTTAAATTACGTTTTCTGGTGTACCTATGGGGTTATTAACTTAAATCTAACATATAAAAATTGTATTTAAGTATATTTAATAAATCCATGCAGATTTTAAGTGAAAATTTCATTTATTTAACTATAGTGGGAAGATGGTCAATTTTTAAATCTGAGCGGAAATTGAAATATTTTACCCCTAGAACGTTAAATTACGTTTTCTGGTGCACCTATGGGGTTATTAACTTAAATCTAACATATAAAAATTGTAATTTAATATATTTAAAAAAACTCTTTAGTTTTAAAGTGAAAATTTTTTTTATTTAATTGTAGTGGGAAAAGGGTCAATTATTAAATCTGAGCGGAAATTGATATATTTTACCCCTAGAACGTTAAATTACGTTTTCTGGTGTACCTATGGAGTTATTAACTTAAATCTAACATATACAAATTGTAATTAAGTATATTAAATAAAACTATGCAGATTTTAAGAGAAAATTTAATTTATTTAATTGTAGTGGGAAAAGGGTCAATTATTAAATCTGAGCGGAAATTGAAATATTTTACCCCTAGAACGTTAAATTACGTTTTCTGGTGCACCTATGGGGTTATTAACTTAAATCTAACATATAAAAATTGTAATTTAATATATTTAAAAAAACTCTTTAGTTTTAAAGTGAAAATTTTTTTTATTTAATTGTAGTGGGAAAAGGGTCAATTATTAAATCTGAGCGGAAATTGATACATTTTACCCCTAGAACGTTAAATTACGTTTTCTGGTGTACCTATGGGGTTATTAACTTAAATCTAACATATAAAAATTGTATTTAAGTATATTTAATAAATCCATGCAGATTTTAAGTGAAAATTTCATTTATTTAACTATAGTGGGAAGATGGTCAATTTTTAAATCTGAGCGGAAATTGAAATATTTTAACCCTAGAACGTTAAATTACGTTTTCTGGTGTACCTATGGAGTTATTAACTTAAATCTAACATATAAAAATTGTAATTAAGTATATTAAATAAAACTATGCAGATTTTAAGTGAAAATTTAATTTATTTAATTGTAGTGGGAAAAGGGTCAATTATTAAATCTGAGCGGAAATTGAAATATTTTACCCCTAGAACGTTAAATTACGTTTTCTGGTGCACCTATGGGGTTATAAACTTAAATCTAATATTTAAAAATTGTAATTTAATATATTTAATAAAACCATGCAGATTTTAAGTGAAAATTTCATTTATTTAACTATAGTGGGAAGATGGTCAATTTTTAAATCTGAGGAGAAATTGAAATATTTTACCCCAAGAACGTTAAATTACGTTTTCTGGTGTACCTATGGGGTTATTAACTTAAATCTAAAATATAAAAATTGTATTTAAGTATATTTAATAAAACCATGCAGATTTTAAGTGAAAATTTCATTTTTTTAACTATAGTGGGAAGATGGTCAATTTTTAAATCTGAGCGGAAATTGAAATATTTTACCCCTAGAACGTTAAATTACGTTTTCTGGTGCACCTATGGGGTTATTAACTTAAATCTAACATATAAAAATTGTAATTTAATATATTTAAAAAAACTCTTTAGTTTTAAAGTGAAAATTTTTTTTATTTAATTGTAGTGGGAAAAGGGTCAATTATTAAATCTGAGCGGAAATTGATACATTTTACCCCTAGAACGTTAAATTACGTTTTCTGGTGTACCTATGGGGTTATTAACTTAAATCTAACATATAAAAATTGTATTTAAGTATATTTAATAAATCCATGCAGATTTTAAGTGAAAATTTCATTTATTTAACTATAGTGGGAAGATGGTCAATTTTAAATCTGAGCGGAAATTGAAATATTTTAACCCTAGAACGTTAAATTACGTTTTCTGGTGTACCTATGGAGTTATTAACTTAAATCTAACATATAAAAATTGTAATTAAGTATATTAAATAAAACCATGCAGATTTTAAGTGAAAATTTCATTTATTTAACTATAGTGGGAAGATGGTCAATTTTTAAATCTGAGCGGAAATTGAAATATTTTAACCCTAGAACGTTAAATTACGTTTTCTGGTGTACCTATGGAGTTATTAACTTAAATCTAACATATAAAAATTGTAATTAAGTATATTAAATAAAACTATGCAGATTTTAAGTGAAAATTTAATTTATTTAATTGTAGTGGGAAGATGGTCAATTTTTAAATCTGAGCGGAAATTGATATATTTTACCCCCAGAACGTTAAATTACGTTTTCTGGTGTACCTATGGGGTAATTAACTTAAATCTAACATATAAAAATTGTAATTAAGTATATTAAATAAAACTATGCAGATTTTAAGTGAAAATTTCATTTATTTAACTAAAGTGGGAAGATGGTGAATTTTTAAATCTGAGCGGAAATTGAAATATTTTACCCCTAGAACGTTAAATTACGTTTTCTGGTGCACCTATGGGGTTATTAACTTAAATCTAACATATAAAAATTGTAATTTAATATATTTAAAAAAACTCTTTAGTTTTAAAGTGAAAATTTTTTTTATTTAATTGTAGTGGGAAAAGGGTCAATTATTAAATCTGAGCGGAAATTGATACATTTTACCCCTAGAACGTTAAATTACGTTTTCTGGTGTACCTATGGGGTTATTAACTTAAATCTAACATATAAAAATTGTATTTAAGTATATTTATAAATCCATGCAGATTTTAAGTGAAAATTTTCATTTATTTAACTATAGTGGGAAGATGGTCAATTTTTAAATCTGAGCGGAAATTGAAATATTTTACCCCTAGAACGTTAAATTACGTTTTCTGGTGCACCTATGGGGTTATTAACTTAAATCGAATATTTAAAAATTGTAATTTAATATATTTAAAAAAACTCTTTAGTTTTAAAGTGAAAATTTCATTTATTTAACTATAGTGGGAAGATGGTCAATTTTTAAATCTGAGCGGAAATTGAAATATTTTACCCCTAGAACGTTAAATTACGTTTTCTGGTGCACCTATGGGGTTATTAACTTAAATCTAATATTTAAAAATTGTATTTAAGTATATTTAATAAAACCATGCAGATTTTAAGTGAAAATTTCATTTATTTAACTAAAGTGGGAAGATGGTGAATTTTTAAATCTGAGCGGAAATTGAAATATTTTACCCCTAGAACGTTAAATTACGTTTTCTGGTGCACCTATGGGGTTATTAACTTAAATCTAACATATAAAAATTGTAATTTAATATATTTAAAAAAACTCTTTAGTTTTAAAGTGAAAATTTTTTTTATTTAATTGTTGTGGGAAAAGTGTCAATTATTAAATCTGAGCGGAAATTGATATATTTTACCCCTAGAACGTTAAATTACGTTTTCTGGTGTACCTATGGGGTTATTAACTTAAATCTAACATATAAAAATTGGAATTAAGTATATTAAATAAAACCATGCAGATTTTAAGTGAAAATTTCATTTATTTAACTATAGTGGGAAGATGGTCAATTTTTAAATCTGAGCGGAAATTGAAATATTTTAACCCTAGAACGTTAAATTACGTTTTCTGGTGTACCTATGGAGTTATTAACTTAAATCTAACATATAAAAATTGAAATTAAGTATATTAAATAAAACTATGCAGATTTTAAGTGAAAATTTAATTTATTTAATTGTAGTGGGAAAAGGGTCAATTATTAAATCTGAGCGGAAATTGAAATATTTTACCCCTAGAACGTTAAATTACGTTTTCTGGTGCACCTATGGGGTTATTAACTTAAATCTAATATTTAAAAATTGTAATTTAATATATTTAATAAAACCATGCAGATTTTAAGTGAAAATTTCATTTTTTTAACTATAGTGGGAAGATGGTCAATTTTTAAATCTGAGCGGAAATTGAAATATTTTACCCCTAGAACGTTAAATTACGTTTTCTGGTGCACCTATGGGGTTATTAACTTAAATCTAACATATAAAAATTGTAATTTAATATATTTAAAAAAAACTCTTTAGTTTTAAAGTGAAAATTTTTTTTATTAAATTGTAGTGGGAAAAGGGTCAATTATTAAATCTGAGCGGAAATTGATACATTTTACCCCTAGAACGTTAAATTACGTTTTCTGGTGTACCTATGGGGTTATTAACTTAAATCTAACATATAAAAATTGTATTTAAGTATATTTAATAAATCCATGCAGATTTTAAGTGAAAATTTCATTTATTTAACTATAGTGGGAAGATGGTCAATTTTTAAATCTGAGCGGAAATTGAAATATTTTAACCCTAGAACGTTAAATTACGTTTTCTGGTGTACCTATGGAGTTATTAACTTAAATCTAACATATAAAAATTGTAATTAAGTATATTAAATAAAACCATGCAGATTTTAAGTGAAAATTTCATTTATTTAACTATAGTGGGAAGATGGTCAATTTTTAAATCTGAGCGGAAATTGAAATATTTTACCCCTAGAACGTTAAATTACGTTTTCTGGTGCACCTATGGGGTTATTAACTTAAATCTAACATATAAAAATTGTAATTTAATATATTTAAAAAAACTCTTTAGTTTTAAAGTGAAAATTTTTTTTATTTAATTGTAGTGGGAAAAGGGTCAATTATTAAATCTGAGCGGAAATTGATACATTTTACCCCTAGAACGTTAAATTACGTTTTCTGGTGTACCTATGGGGTTATTAACTTAAATCTAACATATAAAAATTGTATTTAAGTATATTTAATAAATCCATGCAGATTTTAAGTGAAAATTTCATTTATTTAACTATAGTGGGAAGATGGTCAATTTTTAAATCTGAGCGGAAATTGAAATATTTTAACCCTAGAACGTTAAATTACGTTTTCTGGTGTACCTATGGAGTTATTAACTTAAATCTAACATATAAAAATTGTAATTAAGTATATTAAATAAAACTATGCAGATTTTAAGTGAAAATTTAATTTATTTAATTGTAGTGGGAAGATGGTCAATTTTTAAATCTGAGCGGAAATTGATATATTTTACCCCCAGAACGTTAAATTACGTTTTCTGGTGTACCTATGGGGTAATTAACTTAAATCTAACATATAAAAATTGTAATTAAGTATATTAAATAAAACTATGCAGATTTTAAGTGAAAATTTCATTTATTTAACTAAAGTGGGAAGATGGTGAATTTTTAAATCTGAGCGGAAATTGAAATATTTTACCCCTAGAACGTTAAATTACGTTTTCTGGTGCACCTATGGGGTTATTAACTTAAATCTAACATATAAAAATTGTAATTTAATATATTTAAAAAAACTCTTTAGTTTTAAAGTGAAAATTTTTTTTATTTAATTGTAGTGGGAAAAGGGTCAATTATTAAATCTGAGCGGAAATTGATACATTTTACCCCTAGAACGTTAAATTACGTTTTCTGGTGTACCTATGGGGTTATTAACTTAAATCTAACATATAAAAATTGTATTTAAGTATATTTATAAATCCATGCAGATTTTAAGTGAAAATTTCATTTATTTAACTATAGTGGGAAGATGGTCAATTTTTAAATCTGAGCGGAAATTGAAATATTTTACCCCTAGAACGTTAAATTACGTTTTCTGGTGCACCTATGGGGTTATTAACTTAAATCGAATATTTAAAAATTGTAATTTAATATATTTAAAAAAACTCTTTAGTTTTAAAGTGAAAATTTCATTTATTTAACTATAGTGGGAAGATGGTCAATTTTTAAATCTGAGCGGAAATTGAAATATTTTACCCCTAGAACGTTAAATTACGTTTTCTGGTGCACCTATGGGGTTATTAACTTAAATCTAATATTTAAAAATTGTATTTAAGTATATTTAATAAAACCATGCAGATTTTAAGTGAAAATTTCATTTATTTAACTAAAGTGGGAAGATGGTGAATTTTTAAATCTGAGCGGAAATTGAAATATTTTACCCCTAGAACA